>NW_027667208.1:1270000-1287500 GCF_963924665.1 Micromys minutus
ACCCTTACCCTAACCCTAACCCTAACCCTAACGCTAACCCTAACCCTAAACCTAACCCTAACCCTAACCCTAACCCTAACCCTAACCCTAACCCTAACTCTAACGCTAACCCTAACCCTTACCCTAACCTTAACCCTAACCCTAAACCTAACCTTAACCCTAACTCTAACGCTAAACCTAACCCTAACCCTAACCCTAACCCTAACTCTAACACTAACTCTAACCTTAACCCTAACCCGAACTCTAACCCTCACCCTAACCCTAACCCTAACCCTAACCATAACCCTAACCCTAACACTAACCCTAACTCTAACCCTAACCCTAAACCTAACCCTAAACCTCACCCTAACCCTAACCCTACACCTAACCCTAACCTTAACCCTAACGCTAACCCTAACCCTAACCCTAACCCTAACCCTAACCTTAACCCTGACCCTAAACCTAACCCTAACCCTAACCCTAACGCTAACCCTAACCCTAACCCTAACCCTAACACTAACCCTAACCCTAATCCTAACGCTAACCCTAACCCTAACCCTAACCCTAAACCTAACCCTAAGGCTAACCCTAACCCTAACTCTAACCCTAACGCTAACCCTAACCCTATCCCTTACCCTAACCCTAACTCTAACCCTAACGCTAACCCTAACCCTATCCCTAACCCTAACCCTAACTCTAACCCTAATCCTAACCCTAACCCAAACCTAAACCTAACCCTAACCCTAACCCTAATCCTAACCCAACCCTAACCCTAACCCTAATCCTAACGCTAACCCTAACCCTAACCCTAACCCTAACCCTAACCCTAACGCTAACCCTAAACCTAACGCTAACCTTACCCCTAACCCTAAACCTAACCCTAACCCTAACCCTAACCCTAACCCTAACGCTAACCCTAACTCTAACGCTAACCCTAATCCTTACCATAACCCTAAACCTAACCCAAATGCTAACCCAAACCCTAAACCTAACCCTAACCCTAACCCTAACCCTAAAGCTAACCCTAACCCTTACCCTAACCTTACCCCTAACCCTAACCCTAACCCTAACCCTAAACCTAACCCTAACCCTAACCTTTACCCTAACCCTAAACCTAACCCTAACACTAACCCTAACCCTAAATCTAACCTTACCCCTAACCCTAACCCTAACCCTGACCCTAACGCTAACCCTTACCCTAAGCCTAACCCTAACCCTAACACTAACACTTATCCTTAACACTAACCCTAACTCTAACCCTAACCCTAACCCTAACCTTTACCCTAACATTAACCCCAACCCTAATCCTAACCCTAACCCTAACCCTAACCCTAACCCTAACCCTAAGCCTAACCCTAACCCTAACGCTAACCCTAACCCTAAACCTAACCCTAACCCTAACCCTAAACCTAACGCTAACCCTAACCATAACCCTAACCTTACCCCTAACACTAACCCTAACCCTAACGCTAACCCTAACCCTAACCTTAACCCTAAACCTAACCCTAACCCTAACCCTAACCTTTACCCTAACCCTAACCCTAACCCTAACCCTAACCCTAACCCTAAACTTAACCATAACCCTATCACTAACCCTAACCCTAACCCTAACCATAACCCTAACCCTAACCCTAACACTAACACTAACCCTAACCCTAACCCTAACCCTAACCCTAACCTTAACCCTAAACCTAACCCTAACCCTAAACCTAACCCTAACCCTAACTCTAATGCTAACCCTAACCCTTACCCTCACCCTAACCCTAACCCTAACGCTAACCCTAACCTTTACCCTAACCCTAAGCCTAACCCTAACCGTAACCCTAACCCTAACCCTAACCCTAACCCTAACCCTAACCCTAACCCTAACCCTAACACTAACACTAACCCTAATGCTAACGCTTACCCTAACCCTAACCCTAACCGTAACCCTAACCCTTACCCTAACACTAACCCTAACCATAACCATAAAGCTAACCCTAACCCTAACCCTGCCCCTAACCTTAACATTTACCCTAACATTAACCCTAACCCTAACCCTAACCCTAACCCTAACCCGAACCCTAACCCTAACCCTAACCCTAACCCTAACCTTAACGCTAACCCTAACCCTAACCCTATCCCTAACCCTAACCCTAACCCTAAACCTAACTTTAACCATAACCCTAACCCTAACCCTAAACCTTAAGAAACCTAAATCATAAATCCTGAACCACCCTAAACACTAAATCATAAACAACCCTAAAAAACCGTAAAAAACTCTAAACGCTAAACCCTAAACAACCCTAAACATTAACCAATCTTAAACGCTAAACCCTATACCCTAAACCTAAACCACCCTAACACTTAAACAATCCTAAACCCTAAACCTTAATCCATAAACTCTGAATTTTAAACCATAAATCTAGGAATAACCATAACCCTAACCCTAACCCTAAACCTAACCCAAACCCTAAACCTCACACTAACACTAATCCTAACAGTAATCCCTAAACCATATATCCAACCTCAACCTGAACCCTAAACCTATCTCTAAACCTAACCTTGACCATATCCCTTACCCTGACTTTAATCCTAACCCTAACCCTAAAGCTAACCCTAAACCCAACCCTAAACTTTTCCCTAACCCTAACCCTAACCCTAACCCTAACCCTTACCCTAACCCTAACCCTAACTTTAACCCTAAACCTAACCCTAACCCTAACCCTAACCCTAACCCTAACTCTAACTCTAACGCTAAGCCTAACCCTTACCCTAACCCTAATCCTAACGCTAACCCTAACCCTAACCCTAACCCTAACCCTAACGCTAACCCTAAACCTAACCCTAACCTTACCCCTAACCCTAACCCTAACCCTAACGCTAACCCTAACCCTAACCCTAAAACTAAACCTAACCCTTACCCTAACCCTAACCCTAACCCTAACCCTAACCCTAACCCTAACCCTAACGTTAACACTAACCCTAACCCTAACCCTAACCCTAACCCTAATTCTAACCCTAACCCTAACCTAACCCTAACCCTAACCCTAACCTTTACCCTAACACAAACCCTAACCATAACCCTAAACCTAACCCTAACCCTAACCCTAACCCTAACCCTAACCCTAACCCTTACACTAACCTAACCCTAAAGCTAACCCTAACTCTAACCCTAACCCTAACCATAACCCTAACGCTATCCCTAGCCCTTACCCTAACCCTAACCCTAACCCTAACCCTAACCCTAACCCTAACCCTAACTCTAACTCTAACGCTAACCCTAACCCTTACCCTAACCCGAACCCTAAACCTAACGCTAACCCTAACCCTAACACTAACCCTAACACTAACCCTAACGCTAACCTTCACCCTAACCCTAACACTAACCCTAACCCTAACCTTTACCCTAACACTAACCCTAACCCTAACCCTAACTCTAACCCTAACCCTATTCCTAAACATAACCCTAACCCTAACCCTAACCCTAACTCTAAACCTAACCCTAACCCTAACCCTAACTGTAATCCTAACCCTAACCCAACCCTAACCCTAACCCTAACCCTAACCCTAACCCTAACTCTAACTCTAACCCTAACCCTAACCCTAAACCTAACACTAACCCTAACCCTAACGCTAACCCTATTCCTAACCATAACCCTAAACCTAACCCTAACCCTAACACTAACCCTAACCCTAACCCTAACCCTAACCCTAACCCTAACCCAACCCTAACCCTAACCCTAACCCTAACCAAAACGCTAACCCTAACCCTAACCCTAACACTAACCCTAACCCTAACTCTAACGCTAACCCTAACCCTTACCCTAACCCTAACCCTAAACCTAACGCTAAACCTAAACCTAAACCTAACCCTAACCCTAACGCAAACCCTAACCCTAACCCTAACCCTAACTTTAACCCAAACCCTAACACAAATCCTAACACTAACCATAACCCAAACGCTAACCCTAACCCTAACCCTAAACCTAAACCTAACCCTAAAACTCACACTAACACTAATCCTAACAGTAAACCCTAAACCATAAATCTAACCCTTACCCGAACCCTAACCCTAACCGTAACCCTAACCCTAAACCTAACGCTAACCCTAACCCTAACACTAACCCTAACCCTAACCCTAACCCTAACGCTAACCCTAACCCTAAACCTAACCTTTACCCTAACCCTAACCCTAACCCTAAACCTAACCCTAACCCTTACCCTAACCCTAACCCTAAACCTAACGCTAACCCTTACTCTAACCCTAACCCTAACACTAACCCTAATGCTAACCCTAACCCTAACCCTAACACTAACCCTAACCCTAACCTTTACCCTAACACTAACCCTAACCCTAACCCTAACCCTAACCCTATTCCTAACCATAACCCTACACCTAACCCTAACCCTAACTCTAACCCTAAACCTAACCCTAACCCTAACCCTAATCCTAACCCAACCCTAACCCTAACCCTAATCCTAACGCTAACCCTAACCCTAACCCTAACCCTAACCCTAACTCTAACGCTAACCCTAACCCTAACCCTTACCCTAACCCTAACCCTAAACCTAACGCTAAACCTAACCCTAAACCTAACCCTAACCCTAAGGCAAACCCTAACCCTAACCCTAACCCTAACTTTAACCCTAACCCTAACACTAACCCTAACACTAACCATAACCCTAACGCTAACGCTAACCCTAACCCTAAACCTAAACCTAACCCTAAAACTCACACTAACACTAATCCTAACAGTAAACACTAAACCATAAATCTAACCCTAACCCGAACCCTAACCCTAACCCTAACCCTAACCCTAACACTAACCCTAACCCTAACCTTTACCCTAACACTAACCCTAACCCTAACCCTAACTCTAACACTAACCTTATTCCTAACCATAACCCTAACCCTAACCCTAACCCTAAATCTAAACCTAACCCTAACCCTAACCCTAACCCTAACCCTAACCCTAACCCTAAACCAACCCTAACCCTAACCATAACCCTAACGCTAACCCTAACCCTAACCCTAACCCTAACCCTAACCCTAACTCTAACGCTAACCCTAACTCTTACCCTAACCCTAACCTAACGCTAACCCTAAACCTAACCCTAACCCTAACGCTAACCCTAACCCTAACCCTAACCCTAACTTTAACCCTAAACCTAACACTAACCCTAACACTAACCATAACCCTAACGCTAACCCTACTCCTAACCCTAACCCTAAACCTAACCCTAAACCTAACACTCACCCTCACCCTAACCCTAACCCTAACCCTAACACTAATCCTAACACCCTAAATACTAAACCCTAAACCCTGAAAAACCCTAAACACTAATCCCAAAAGCACCCTAAACCCTAAACTCTAAACACTAAAAGCTAAAAAACCCTAAACCCTAAACCCTAAACACTAATCTCTAAATAATCCTAAACCGTAAACCATTAACACTGTACACTAAACAACCCTAAACCCTTAACCCTAAACATTATACACTAAACCCTAAAACACTATACAACATCAAACCCTAAACCTTAAGAAATTTTATATCATAAATCCTGATCAACCCTAAACACTAAATCATAAACAACCCTAAAAAACCGTAAACAACTCTAAACGCTAAACCCTAAACAACCCTAAACATTAAACAATCTTAAACGCTAAACCCTATACCCTAAGCCTAAACCACCCTAAAACTTAAACAATCCTAAACCCTATACCTTAAACCATAAACCCTAAATTTTAAACAATAAATCTAAGAATAACCATAACCCTAACCCTAACCCTAAACCTAAACCTAACCCTAAAACTCACACTAACACTAATCCTAACACTAAACCCTAAACCATAAATGTAACCCTAACCCGAACCCTAACCCTAACCCTAACCCTAACACTAACCCTAACCCTAACGCAAACCCTTACCCTAACCCTAACCCTAACCCTAACCCTAACCCTTACCTAACACTAACACTAACCCTAACGCTAACCCTAACCCAAACTCTAACCCTAACCCTAACCCTAACCCTAACCTTTACCCAAACATTAACCATAAGCCTAACCCTAAACCAAACCCTAACCCTAACCCTAACCCTAACCCTAACCCTAACCCTAACGCTAACCCTAACTCTAACGCTAACCCTAATCCTTACCATAACCCTAAACCTAACGCAAATGCTAACCCAAACCCTAAACCTAACCCTAACCCTAACCCTAACCCTAAAGCTAACCCTAACCCTTACCCTAACCTTACCCCTAACCCTAACCCTAACCCTAACCCTAAACCTAACCCTAACCCTAATCTTTACCCTAACCCTAAACCTAACCCTAACACTAACCCTAACCCTAAAGCTAACCTTACCCCTAACCCTAACCCTAACCCTAACCCTAACGCTAACCCTTACCCTAACCCTAACCCTAACCCTAACACTAACCCTTACCTTAACACTAACCCTAACTCTAACCCTAACCCTAACCCTAACCTTTACCCTAACATTAACCCCAACCCTAATCCTAACCCTAACCCTAACCCTAACCCTAACCCTAACCCTAAGCCTAACCCTAACCCTAACGCTAACCCTAACCCTAAACCTAAACCTAACCCTATCCCTAAACCTAACGCTAACCCTAACCATAACCCTAACCTTACCCCTAACCCTAACCCTAACCCTAACGCTAACCCTAACCCTAACCCTAACCCTAACCCTAAACCTAACCCTAACCCTAACCCTAACCTTTACCCTAACCCTAACCCTAACCCTAACCCTAACTTTAACCCTAACCTTAACCATAACCCTAACACTAACCCTAACCCTAACCCTAACCCTAACCCTAACCCTAACCCTAACACTAACCCTAACCCTAACCCTATCCCTAACCCTTACCCTAACCCTAACGCTAAACTTAACCCTAAACCTAACCCTAACCCTAACCCTAACCCTAACCCTAACCCTAACCCTAACCTTTACCCTAACCCTAACCCTAACCCTAACCTTTACCCTAACCCTAACCCTAACCCTAACCCTAACCCTAAACCTAACCCTAACCCTAAACCTAACCCTAACCCTAACTCTAACGCTAACCCTAACCCTTACCCTCACCCTAACCCTAACCCTAACGCTAACCCTAACCTTTACCCTAACCCTAAGCCTAACCCTAACCGTAACCCTAACCCTAACCCTAACCCTAACCCTAACCCTAACCCTAACCCTAACCCTAACACTAACACTAACCCTAATGCTAACGCTTACCCTAACCCTAACCCTAACCGTAACCCTAACCCTTACCTTAACACTAACCCTAACCATAACCATAAAGCTAACCCTAACCCTAACCCTAACCCTACCCCTAACCTTAACATTTACCCTAACATTAACCCTACACCTAACCCTAACCCTAACCCTAACCCTAACCCGAACCCTAACCCTAACCCTAACCCTAACCCTAACCTTAACGCTAACCCTAACTCTAACCCTATCCCTAACCCTAACCCTAACCCTAAACCTAACTTTAACCATAACCCTAACCCTAACCCTAAACCTTAAGAAACCTAAATCATAAATCCTGAACAACCCTAAACACTAAATCATAAACAACCCTAAAAAACCGTAAAAAACTCTAAACGCTAAAGCCTAAACAACCCTAAACATTAACCAATCTTAAACGCTAAACCCTATACCCTAAACCTAAACCACCCGAACACTTAAACAATCCTAAACCCTAAACCTTAATCCATAAACCCTAAATTTTAAACCATAAATCTAGGAATAACCATAACCCTAACCCTAACCCTAAACCTAACCCAAACCCTAAACCTCACACTAACACTAATTCTAACAGTAATCCCTAAACCATATATCCAACCTCAACCTGAACCCTAAACCTATCCCTAAACCTAACCTTTACCATATCCCTTACCCTGACTTTAATCCTAACCCTAACCCTAAAGCTAACCCTAAACCCAACCCTAAACTTTTCCCTAACCCTAACCCTAACCCTAACCCTAACCCTTACCCTAACACTAACCCTAACCCTAACCTAACCCTAAACCTAACCCTAACCCTAACCCTAAACCTAACCTTAACCTTTACCCTAACACTAACCCTAACCTAATCTTAAACCTAACCCTAACCTTAACCCTAACCCTAACTTTAACCCTAAACCTAACCCTAACCCTAACCCTAACCCTAACCCTAACCCTAAATCTAACTCTAACGCTAAGCCTAACCCTTACCCTAACCCTAACACTAATCCTAACGCTAACCCTAACCCTAACCCTAACCCTAACGCTAACCCTAAACCTAACCCAAACCTTACCCCTAACCCTAACCCTAACTCTAACGCTAACCCTAACCCTAACCCTAAAACTAAACCTAACCCTTACCCTAACCCTAACCCTAACTCTAACCCTAACGCTAACCCGAACCCTAATCCTAACGCTAACCCTAAACCTAACCCTAACCCTAACCCTAACCCTAACCATAACCCTAATCCTAACCCTAACTCTAACGCTAAACCTAACCCTTACCCTAACCCTAATCCTAACCCTAACGCTAACCCTAACCCTAACCCTAACCCTAACTCTAAACCTAACCCTAACCCTAACCCTAACCCTAACCTTAAAACTAACCCTAACCCTAACCCTAACCCTGACCCTAAACCTAACTCTAACCCTAACCCTAACCCTAACCCTAAACCTAACCCTAACCCTAACCCTAACCCTAACGCTAACCCTAACCCTTACCCTAACCCTAAACCTAAACCTAACGCTAACCCTAACCCTAACCCTAACCCTAACCCTAATGCTAACCCTAACCCTTACCCTAACCCTAACCCTAACCCTAACGCTAACCCTAACACTAAACCTAACCCTAACCCTAACCCTAACCCTAACCCTAACCCTAACTCTAACGCTAACCCTAACCCTAACCCTAACCCTAACCCTAACCCTAAACCTAACCTTAACCCTAACTCTAACGCTAAACCTAACCCTAACCCTAACGCTAACCCTAACCCTAACTCTAACACTAACTCTAACCTTAACCCTAACCCGAACTCTAACCCTCACCCTAACCCTAACCCTAACCCTAACCATAACCCTTACCCTAACACTAACCCTAACCCTAACCCTAATCCTAAACCTAACCCTAACCCTAACCCTAACCCTGACCCTAAACCTAACCCTAACCTTAACCCTAATGCTAACCCTAACCCTAACCCTAACCCTAACCTTAACCCTGACCCTAAACCTAACCCTAACCCTAACCCTAACTCTAACCCTAACCCTAACCCTAACCCTAACACTAACCCTAACCCTAACCTTAACGCTAACCCTAACCCTTACCCTAACCCTAAACCTAAACCTAACGCTAACCCTAACCCTAACCCTAACCCTAAAACTAACCCTAAGGCTAACCCTAACCCTATCTCTAACCCTAACGCTAACCCTAACCCTATCCCTTACCCTAACCCTAACTCTAACCCTAACGCTAAACCTAACCCTATCCCTAACCCTAACCCTAACTCTAACCCTAATCCTAACCCTAACCCAAACCTAAACCTAACCCTAACCCTAACAGTAACCCTAACCCTAAACCTAACGCTAACACTAACCCTAACCCTAACCCTAACCCTAACCCTAACGCTAACCCTAATCCTAACCCTAACCCTAACCCTAACCCTAACCCTAACACTAACTCTAACCCTAACTCTAACACTAACACTAACCATTACCCTAAATCTAACCCTAACACTAACGCTAACCCTAACCCTTACCCTAAACTTAACCCTAAACCTAACACTTAAACCTAACCTTAACCTTTACCCTAACCCTAAACCTAACCCTAACACGAACCCTAACCCTAACCCTAACCTTACCCCTAACCCTAACCCTAACCCTTACCCTAATGGTAACCCGAACCCTAACCTTTACCCTAACATTAACCCTAAACCTAAACCTAACCCTAACCCTAACCCTAACCCTAACCCTAACCCTAACGCTAACCCTAACCCTAAACCTAACCCTAACCCTAACCCTAAACCTAACGCTAACCCTAACCCTAACCTTAAGCTTACCCCTAACCCTAACCCTAACCATAACGCTAACCCTAACCCTAACCCTAACCCTAAACCTAACCCTAACCCTAACCCTAACACTAACACTAACCCTAAACCTAACACTAACCCTAACCCTAATCCTAACCCTAACCCTAACCTTTACCCTAACCCTAACCCTAACCCTAAACCTAAACCTAACCCTAACCCTAACCCTAAACTTAAACCTGACCCTAAACCTAAACCTAACCCTAACCCTAACCCTAACGCTAACCCTAACCCTAACACTAACCCTATCCCTAACCCTTACCCTAACCCTAAGACTAACCCTAACCCTAACCCTAACCCTAACCCTAAACCTAACCCTAACCCTAACACTAACCCTAACTCTAACGCTAACCCTAACCTTTACCCTA
Source organism: Micromys minutus (assembly GCF_963924665.1). NCBI lineage: Eukaryota > Metazoa > Chordata > Mammalia > Rodentia > Muridae > Micromys > Micromys minutus. Next base: position 1,280,435 of record NW_027667208.1, read on the forward strand.
ACCCTAACCATAACCCTAACCGTAACCCTAATCCTAATCCTACCCCTAACCCTAAACCTAACCCTAACCCTAACCCTAACACTAACCCTAACCCTAACGCTAACCATTACCCTAACCCTAACCCTAACTCTAACCCTAACCCTAACCCTTACCCTAACACTAACCCTAAACCTAACCCTAACGCTAACCCTAACCCTAACCCTAACCCAAACCCTAACCTTAACCTTTACCCTAACATTAACCCTAACCCTAACCCTAACCCTAAACCTAACCATAACCCTAACCCTAACCCTAACCCTAACCCTAAACCTAACCCTAACCCTAACTCTAACGCTAACCATAAACCTTACCCTAACCCTACCCTTAACCCTAACCCTAACCCTAACCTTAACCCTTAACTTGAACCCTATCCCTATTCCTAAACCTACCCTTGACCCTATCCCTTACCCTGACTTTAATCCTTACCCTAACCCTAACCCTAACCCTAACCCTAACCCTAACCCTAACCCTAACCCTAACCCTAACCCTAACCCTAACCCTAACCCTAACCCTAACCCTAATCCTAACCCTAACCCTAACCCTAACCCTAAACATAACCCTAACCCTAACCCTAACCCTAACCCTAACCCTAACGCTAACCCTAACCCTAACACTAACCCTAACCCTAACCCTAACCCTAACCCTAACCCTAAACCTAACCCTAACCCTTACCCTAACCCTAACCCTAAACCTAACCCTAACCCTAACCCTAACCCTAACCCTAACCCTAAAACTAACCCTAACCCTAACCCTAACCCTAACGCTAACCCCAACCCTAAACCTAACCTTTACCCTAACACTAACCCTAACCCTAACCCTAACCCTAACCCTAACCCTAACCCTAACCCTAACGCTAACCCTAACCCTAAACCTAACCCTAACCCTAACCCTGACCCTAACGCTAACTCTAACCCTAACCCTAACCCTAACCCTGACCCTATCGTTAACCCTAACCCTAACCCTAACCCTAACCCTAATTCTAACCCTAACCCTAACCTAACCCTAACCCTAACCTTTACCCTAACACTAACCCTAACCCTAACCCTAAACCTAACCCTAACCCTAACCCTAACCCTAACCCTAACCCTAACACTAACCTAACCCTAAAGCTAAACCTAACACTAACCCTAACCCTAACCATAAACCTAACGCTATACCTAGCCCTTACCCTAACCCTAACCCTAACCCTAACCCTAACCCTAACCCTAACCCTAACTCTAACTCTAACGCTAACCCTAACCCTTACCCTAACCCGAACCCTAAACCTAACGCTAACCCTAACCCTAACCCTAACCCTAACACTAACCCTAACGCTAACCCTAACCCTAACCCTAACACTAACCCTAACCCTAACCTTTACCCTAACACTAACCCTAACCCTAACCCTAACTCTAACCCTAACCCTATTCCTAAACATAACCCTAACCCTATCCCTAACCCTAACTCTAAACCTAACCCTAACCCTAACCCTAACCCTAACCCTAACCCTAACCCTAACCCTTACCCTAACCCTAAGCCTAACCCTAACCCTAACCCTAACCCTAACCCTAACCCTAACTCTAACTCTAACGCTAACCCTAACCCTTACCCTAATCCGAACCCTAAACCTAACGCTAACCCTAACCCTAACCCTAACCCTAACACTAACCCTAACGCTAACCCTAACCCTAACCCTAACACTAACCCTAACCCTAACCTTTACCCTAACACTAACCCTAACCCTAACCCTAACTCTAACCCTAACCCTATTCCTAAACATAACCCTAACCCTAACCCTAACCCTAACTCTAAACCTAACCCTAACCCTAACCAAACCCTAACCCTAACCCTAACTCTAACCCAACCCTAACCCTAACCCTAACCCTAACCCTAACCCTAAATCTAACTCTAACCCTAACCCTAACCCTAACCCTAAACCTAAAACTAACCTTAACCCTAATGCTAACCCTAATACTAACCCTAACCTTAACCCTAACCCTAACGCTAACCCTAACCCTTACCCTAACCCTAACCCTAACCCTAACCCTAACCCTAAACCTAACCCTAACTCTAACTCTAATGCTAACCCTAACCCTTTCCCTAACCCTAACCCTAAACCTAACGCTAACCCTTACTCTAACCCTAACCCTAACACTAACCCTAATGCTAAAACTAACCCTAACCCTAACACTAACCCTAACCCTAATGTTTACCCTAACACTAACCCTAACCCTAACCCTAACCCTATTCCTAACCATAACCCTAAACCTAACCCTAACCCTAACAATAACCCTAACCCTAACCTTAACCCTAACCCTAACCCTAACCCAACTCTAACCCTAACCCTAAACCTAACGCTAACCATAACCCTAACCCTAACCCTAACCCTAACCCTAACTCTAACGCTAACCCTAACCCTTACCCTAACCCTAACCCTAAACCTAACGCTAACCCTAACCCTAAACCTAACCCTAACCCTAACGCAAACCCTAACCCTAACCCTAACCCTAACTTTAACCCAAACCATAACACTAATCCTAACACTAACCATAACCCTAACGCTAACCCTAACCCTAACCCTAAACCTAAACCTAACCCTAAAACTCACACTAACACTAATCCTAACAGTAAACCCTAAACCATAAATCTAACCCTAACCCGAACCCTAACTGTAACCGTAACCCTAACCCTAACCCTAACGCAAACCCTAACCCTAACACTAACCCTAACCCTAACCCTAACCCTAACGCTAACCCTTACCCTAACCCTAACCCTAACCCAAACCCTAACCCTAACCCTAACTCTAACCCTAACCCTAACCCTAACGCTAAACCTAACCCTAACCCTTACCCTAACCCTCACCCTAAACCTAACGCTAACCCTTACTCTAACCGTAACCCTAACACTAACCCTAATGCTAACCCTAACCCTAACCCTAACACTAACCCTAACCCTAAACTTTACCTTAACACTAACCCTAACCCTAACCCTAACCCTAACCCTATTCCTAACCATAACCCTAAACCTAAACCTAACCCTAACTCTAACCCTAACCCTAACCCTAACCCTAACCCTAATCCTAACCCAACCCTAACCCTAACCCTAACCCTAACGCTAACCCTAACCCTAACCCTAACCCTAACCCTAACTCTAACGCTAACCCTAACACTAACCCTTACCCTAACCCTAACCCTAAACCTAACGCTAAACCTAACCCTAAACCTAACCCTAACCCTAACGCAAACCCTAACCCTAACCCTAACCCTAACTTTAACCTAACCCTAACACTAACCCTAACACTAACCATAACCCTAACGCTAACGCTAACCCTAACCCTAAACCTAAACCTAACCCTAAAACTCACACTAACACTAATCCTAACAGTAAACCCTTAACCATAAATCTAACCCTAACCCGAACCCTAACCCTAACCCTAACCCTAACCCTAACACTAACCCTAACCCTAACGCAAACCCTTACCCTAACCCTAACCCTAACCCTAACCCTAACCCTTACCTAACACTAACCCTAACCCTAACCCTAATCCTAACCCTAACCCTAATTCTAACCGTAACCCTAACCCTAACGCTAACTCTAACCCTAACCCTAACCCTAACCCTAACGCTAATCCTAACCCTAACCCTAACCTTTACCCTAACACTAATCCTAACCCTAACCCTAACCCTAACCCTAACTCTAGCGCTAACCCTAACCCTAACCCTAACCCTAACCCTGACCCTAACGCTAACCTTAACCCTAACCCTAACCCTAACCCTAACCCTAAACCTAACCCTAACCCTAACCATTACCCTAACACTAACCCTAACCCTAACCCTAAACTTAACCCTAACCCTAACCCAAACCCTAACCCTAACCCTAACACTAACCCTAACCCTAACGCTAACCCTAACACTAACCCTAACCCTAATCCTAACCCTAACCCTAACGCTAACCCTAACCCTTACCTTAACCCTAACCCTAACCCTAACCGTAACCCTAAGCCTAACCCTAACTCTAACTCTAACGCTAACCCTAACCCTTACCCTAACCCTAACCCTAAACCTAACGCTAACCCTAACTCTAACCCTAACCCTAACCCTAACACTAACCCTAACGTTATCCCTAACCCTAACCCTAACACTAACCCTAACCCTAACATTTACCCTAACCCTAACCCTAACCCTAACCCTAACCCTAAGTCTAACGCTAACCCTAACCCTTACCCTAACCCTAACCCTAACCCTAAGGCTAACCCTAACCCTAAACCTAACCTTAACCCTAACCCTAACCCTAACGCTAACCCTAACCCTAAACTAACCCTAACGCTAACCCGAACCCTAACCCTAACCCTAACCCTAACCCTAACACTAAACCTAACCCTAACCCTAACCCTAACCCTAACCCTAACCCTAACCCTAACCCTAACGCTAACACTAACCCTAACCCTAACACTAACCCTATCCCTAAACCTAACCTTGACCCTATCCCTTACCCTGACTTTAATCCTAACCCTAACTCTAACCCTAACACTAACCCTAACCCTAACGCTAACCCTAACACTAACCCTAACCCTAACCCTAACCCTAACCCTAACGCTAACCCTAACCCTAACCCTAACCCTAACCCTAACCCTAACCTTCACCCTATCCCTTACCCTGACTTTAATTCTAACCCTAACCCTAACGCTAAACCTAACCCTAACCCTAACCCTAACCTTTACCCTAACACTAACCCTAACCCTAACCCTAACCCAAACCCTAACCCTACCCCTAACCCTAACCCTAACCCTAACCCTAACCCTTACCTTAACCCTAATGCTAACCCTAATCCTAAACCTAACCCTAACCCTAACCCTAACCCAAACCCTAACCCTAACCCTAACCCTAACGCTAACCCTAACCCTAATCCTAACCCTAACCCTAACCCTAACCCTAACCCTAAACCTAACCCTAAACTTTACCCTAAACCTAACCCTAACCCTAACCCTAACCCTAACACTAACCCTAACACTAACCCTAACCCTAACCCTAACCCTAACCCTAACGCTAAACCTAACCCTAAACCTAACCCTAACCCTAACCCTGACCCTAACGCTAACCCTAACCCTAACCCTAACCCTTACCCTAACACTAACCCTAACCTTTACTCTAACCCTAACCCTAACCCTAACACTAACCCTAACCCTAACACTAACGTTAACCCTAACCCTAACCCTAACCCTAACCCTAACCCTAACCCTAACCCTAACCTTTACCCTAACACTAACCGTAACTTTAACCCTAAACCTAACCCTAAACTTAACCCTAACCCTAACCCTAACCCTAACACTAACCCTAACCCTAACGCTAACACTAACACTAACCCTAACCCTAACCCTAACCCTAAGCCTAACGCTAACCCTAACCCTTACCCTAACCCTAACCCTAACCCTAACCCTAACCCTAAACCTAACCCTAACTCTAAATCTAACGCTAACCCTAACCCTTACCCTAACCGGAACCCTAAACCTAACGCTAACCCTAACCCTAACCCTAACCCTAAAACTAACCCTAACGCTAACCCTAACCCTAACCCTAACACTAACCCTAACCCTAATTTTTACCCTAACACTAACCCTAACCCTAACCCTAACTCTAAACCTAACCCTAACCCTAACCCTAACCCTAACCCTAAACCTAAACCAACCCTAACCCTAACCCTAACCCTAACCCTAACCCTAACCCTAACCCTAACCCTAACCCTAACCCTAACCCTAACCCTAACCCTAACCCTAACCCTAACCCTAACCCTAACCCCTAACCCTAACCCTAACCCTAACCCTAACCCTAACCCTAACCCTAACCCTAACCCTTACCCTAACCCTAACCTTAAACCTAACGCTAACCCTAACCCTAACCCTAACCCTAACCCTAACGCTAACCCTAACCCTAACCCTAACCCTAACTTTAACCCTAACCCTAACACTAACCCTAACACTAACCATAACCCTAACACTAACCCTAACCCTAACGCTAACCCTAACCCTAACCCTAACCCTAACCCTAACCTTAACCCTTAACTTGAACCCTAACCCTAACCCTAAACCTAACCTTGACCCTATCCCTTACCCTGACTTTAATCCTAACACTAACACTAATCCTAACCATAAACCTAACCCTAACCCTAACCCTAACGCTAACCCTAACCTTAACTCTAACCCTAACCCTTCACCCTATCCCTTACCCTGACTTTAATCCTAAACCTAACCCTAACGCTAACCCTAACCCTAACCCTAACCCTAACCTTTACCCTAACACTATCCCTAACCCTAACCCTAACCCAAACCCTAACCCTAACCCTAAACCTAACCGTAACCCTAACCCTAACCCTTATCCTAACCCTAAAGCTAACCCTAATCCTAACCCTAACCCTAACCTAACCCTAATCCTAACCCTAACCCTAACCCTAACACTAACCCTAACTCTAACAATAACCCTAACCCTAACCCTAACCCAAACCCTAACCCTAAATCTAACGCTAAACCTAAACCTTACCCTCACCCTAAACCTAATCCTAACGCTAACCCTAACCTTTACCCTAACCCTAACCCTAACCCTAACCCTAACCCTAACCCTAACCCAAACCCTAACCCTAACACTAACCCTAACCCTAACGCTAACCCTAACCCTAATCCTAACCCTAACCCTAACCCTAACCCTAACCCTAAACCTAACCCTAAACTTTACCCTAAACCTAACCCTAACCCTAACCCTAACGCTAACCCTAACCCTAACCCTAACCCTAACCCTAACACTAACCCTAACGCTAAACATAACCCTAAACCTAACCCTAACCCTAACCCTGACCCTAACGCTAACCCTAACCCTAACCCTAACCCTTACCCTAACACTAACCCTAACCCTTACTCTAACCCTAACCCTAACCCTAACCCTAACCCTAACGTTAACCCTAACCCTAACCCTAACCCTAACCCTAACCCTAACCCTAACCCTAACCCTAACCCTAATCCTAACCCTAACCTTTACCCTAACACTAACCCTAACTTAAA
>NW_027667208.1:1297500-1307500 GCF_963924665.1 Micromys minutus
AAACCTAAATCATAAATCCTGAACAACCCTAAACACTAAATCATAAACAACCCTAAAAAACCGTAAAAAAATCTAAACGCTAAACCCTAAACAACCCTAAACATTAAACAATCTTAAACGCTAAACCCTATACCCTAAACCTAAACCACCCTAACACTTAAACAATCCTAAACCCTAAACCTTAATCCATAAACACTAAATTTTAAACCATAAATCTAGGAATAACCATAACCCTAACCCTAACCCTAAACCTAACCCAAACCCTAAACCTCACACTAACACTAATCCTAACAGTAATCCCTAAACCATAAATCTAACCTCAACCTTAACCCTAACCCTATCCCTAAACCTAACTTTGACCCTATCCCTTACCCTGACTTTAACCCTAACCCTAACCCTAAAGCTAACCCTAACCCTAACCCTAAACTTTTCCCTAACCCTAAACCTAACCCTAACCCTAACCCTAACCCTAACCCTTACCCTAACACTAACCCTAACCCTAACCATTACCCTAAACCTAACCCTAACCCTAACCCTAACCCTAACCCTAACCTTTACCCTAACACTAACCCTAACCCTAACCCTAAACCTAACCCTAACCCTAACCCTAACCCTAACTTTAACCCTAAACCTAACCATAACCCTAACCCTAACCCTAACTCGAACCCTAACCCTATTCCTAACCATAACCCTAACCCTAACCCTAACCCTAACTCTAAACCTAACCCTAACCCTAACCCTAACCCTAACCCTAACCCTAAACCAACCCTAACCCTAACCCTAACGCTAACCCTAACCCTAAACCTAACCCTAACTCTAACGCTAACCCTAACCCTTACCCTAACCCTAACCCTAAACCTAACGCTAACCCTAACCCTAACCCTAACCCTAACCCTAACGCTAAACCTAACACTAACCCTAAGCCTAACTTTAACCCTAACCCTAACACTAACCTAACACTAACCATAACCCTAACGCTAACCCTAACCCCAACCCTAACCCTAACCCGAACCCTAACCCTAACCCTAACCCTAACTCTAACTCTAACCCTAGCCCTTACCCTAATCCTAACCCTAACCCTAACGCTAACCCTAACCCTAAACCTAACGCTAACACTAACCCTAACCCTAACCCTAACCCTAACACTAACCCTATCCTTAAACCTAACCTTGACCCTGTCCCTTACCCTGACTTTAATCCTAACCCTAACACTAATCCTAACCATAAACCTAACCCTAACCCTAACCCTAACGCTAACCCTAACCCTAACCCTAACCCTAACCTTAACCCTAACACTTCACCCTATCCCTTACCCTGACTTTAATCCTAAACCTAACCCTAACGCTAACCCTAACCCTAACCCTAACCCTAACCTTTACCCTAACACTAACCCTAACCCTAACCCTAACCAAAACCCTAACCCTAACCCTAACCCTTACCCTAACCCTAACGCTAACCCTAATCCTAACCCTAACCCTAACCCTAACCCTAATCCTAACCCTAACCCTAACCCTAACACTAACTCTAACTCTAACAATAACCCTAACCCTAACCCTAACCCAAACCCTAACCCTAAATCTAACGCTAAACCTAAACCTTACCCTCACCCTAAACCTAACCCTAACGCTAACCCTAACCTTTACCCTAACCCTAACCCTAACCCTAACCCTAACCCTAACTCTAACCCTAACCCTAACCCAAACCCTAACCCTAACACTAACCCTAACCCTAACGCTAACCCTAACCCTAATCCTAACCCTAACCCTAAACCTAACCCTAAACTTTACCCTAAACCTAACCTTAACCCTAACCCTAACCCTAACGCTAACCCTAACCCTAACCCTAACCCTAACCCTAACACTAACCCTAACGCTAAACCTAACCCTAAACCTAACCCTAACCCTAACCCTGACCCTAACGCTAACCCTAACCCTAACCCTAACCCTTACCCTAACACTAACCCTAACCCTTACTCTAACCCTAACCCTAACCCTAACCCTAACCCTAACCTTTACCCTAACACTAACCCTAACCCTAACCTTAAACCTAAACCTAACCCTAACCCTAACCCTAACTTTAACCCCAAACCTACCCATAACCCTAACCCTAACCCTAACTCTAACCCTAACCCTATTCCTAACCATAACCCTAACCCTAACCCTAACCCTAACTCTAAACCTAACCCTAACCCTAACCCTAACCCTAAACCAACCCTAACCCTAACCCTAACCCTAACGCTAACCCTAACCCTAACCCTAACCCTAACTCTAACGCTAACCCTAACCCTTACCTTAACCCTAACCCTAAACCTAACGCTAACCCTAACCCTAACCCTAACCCTAACCCTAAAGCTAACCCTAACCCTAACCCTAACCCTAACTTTAACCCTAACCCTAAAACTAACCCTAACACTAAACATAACCCTAATGCTAACCCTAACCCCAACCCTAACCCTAACCCTAACCCTAACCCTAACCCTAACCCTAACTCTAACTCTAACCCTAGCCCTTACCCTAACCCTAACCCTAACCCTAACGCTAACCCTAACCCTAACCCTAACGCTAACACTAACCCTAGCCCTAACCCTAACCCTAACACTAACCCTATCCCTAAACCTAACCTTGACCCTATCCCTTACCCTGACTTTAATCCTAACCCTAACACTAATCCTAACCATAAACCTAACCCTAACCCTAACCCTAACGCTAACCCTAACCCTAACCCTAACACTAACCCTTCACCCTATCCCTTACCCTGACTTTAATCCTAAACCTAACCCTAACGCTAACCCTAACCCTAACCCTAACCCTAACCTTTACCCTAACACTAACCCTAACCCTAACCCTAACCCAAACCCTAACCCTAACCCTAACCCTAACCCTAACCCTAACCCTTACCCTAACCCTAACGCTAACCCTAATCCTAACCCTAACCCTAACCCTAACCCTAATCCTAACCCTAACCCTAACCCTAATACTAACCCTAACTCTAACAGTAACCCTAACCCTAACCCTAAACCAAACCCTAACCCTAAATCTAACGCTAAACCTAAACCTTACCCTCACCCTAAACCTAACCTTAACGCTAACCCTAACCTTTACCCTAACCCTAACCCTAACCCTAACACTAACCCTAACCCTAACCCTAACCCTAACCCAAACCCTTACCCTAACACTAACCCTAACCCTAACGCTAACCCTAACCCTAATCCTAACCCTAACCCTAACCCTAACCCTAACCCTAAACCTAACCCTAAACTTTACCCTAAACCTAACCCTAACCCTAACCCTAACCCTATCGCTAACCCTAACCCTAACCCTAACCCTAACCCTAACCCTAACACTAACCCTAACGCTAAACCTAACCCTAAACCTAACCCTAACCCTAACCCTTGCCCTAACACTAACCCTAACCCTAACCCTAACCCTAACCCTAACGTTAACCCTAACCCTAACCCTAACCCTAACCCTAACCCTAATCCTAACCCTAATCCTAACCCTAACCTTTACCCTAACACTAACCCTAACTTTAACCCTAATCCTAACCCTAAACCTAAACCTAACCCTAACCCTAACCCTAACCGTAACCCTAACCCTAACCCTAACGGTAACACTAACCCTAACCCTAACCCTAACCCTAACCCTAACGCTAACCCTAACCCTAACCCTAACCCTAACCCTAAACCTAACCTTAAACCTAACCCTAACCTTTACCCTAAAGCTAACCCTAACCTTAACCCTAACCCTAACCCTAACCCTCACCCTAACCCTAACCCTAAACCTAACATTTACCCTAACCCTAAACCTAACCATAACACTAACCGTAACCCTAACCCTAACCTTACCCCTAACCCAAACTCTAACCCTAAACCTAACGCTAACCCTTACCCTAACCCTAACCCTAACCCTTACCCTAAAACTTACCCTAATCCTAACCCTAACCCTAAACCTAACCCTAACCCTAACCCTAAATCTAACCCTAACCCTAAATCTAACCCTAACCCTAACCATAACCCTAACCCTAACCCTAACCCAAAACCTAACCCTTACCCTAACCCTAACCCTAACCCTAACCCTAACTCTAACGCTAACCCTAACCCTAACCCTAACCCTAACCCTAAACCTAAACCTAACCCTAACCCTAACTCTAACGCTAAACCTAACCCTAAACCTAATTCTAACCCTAACCCTAACCCTAACTCTAACGCTAACCCTAACCCTTACCCTCACACTAACCCTAACCCTAACGCTAACCCTAACCTTTACCCTAACCCTAACCCTAACCCTAACGCTAACCCTAACCCTAACCTTAACCCTAAACTTTACCCTAACATTAACCCTAACCCTAACCCAAACCCTAACCCTAACCCTAACCCTAACCCTAACCCTAACCCTAAACCTAACCCTAAAACTAACCCTAACCCTAACGCTAACCCTAACCCTAAACCTAACCCTAACCCTAACCCTAAACCTAACGCTAACCCTAACCATAACCCTAACCTTACCGTTAACCCTAACCCTAACCCTAACGCTAACCCTAACCCAAACCCTAAACCTAAACCTAACCCTAACCCTAACCCTAACCTTTACCCTAACCCTAACCCTAACCCTAACACTAACCCTAACCTTAACCCTAACCCTAACACTAACCCTAACCCTAACCCTAACCCTAACCTTTACCCTAAAACTAACCTTAACCCTAACCCTAACCCTAACCCTAACCCTAACACTAACCCTAACCCTAACCCTATCCCTAACCCTTACCCTAACCCTAACGCTAAACTTAACCCTAACCCTCACCCTAACCCTAACATTTACCCTAACCCTAACCCTAAACCTAACCCTAACACTAAACCTAACCCTAACCCTACCCCTAACCCTAACCCTAACTCTAACGCTAACCCTAACCCTAACCCTAACCCTAACCCTAACCGTAACCCTAACCCTAACTCTAACGCTAACCCTAAACTTTACCCTAACCCTAACCCTAACCCTAACCGTAACCCTAACCCTAACCCTAACCCTAACCCTAACCCTAACCCTAACCCTAACCCTAACCCTAAAACTAACACTAACCCTAATGCTAACGCTTACCCTAACCCTAACCCTAAACCTAACCCTAACCCTTACTCTAACACTAACCCTAACCCTAACCCTAACGCTAACCCTAACCCTAACCCTAACCCTACCCCTAACCTTAACATTTACCCTAACATTAACCCTAACCCTAACCCTAACCCTAACCCTAACCCTAATCGTAACCCTAACCCTAACCCTAAACCTAACCCTAACCCTAACCCTAACTCTAACGCTAACCCTAACCCTTACCCTAATCCTAACCCTAAACCTAACGCTAACCCTAAACCTAAACCTAACCCTAACCCTAACCCGAACCCTAACGCTAACTCTAACCCTAAGCCTAAACTTTCCCCTAACCCTAACCCTAAATCTAACGCTAACCCTAAACCTAACCCTAACCCTAACCCTATCCCAAACCCTAACCCTAACCTTTACCCTAACCTTAACGCTAACCCTAACCCTAACCCTAAACCTAATTTTAACCATAACCCTAACCCTAACCCTAAACCTAAGAAACCTAAATCATAAATCCTGAACATCCCTAAACACTAAATCATAAACAACCCTAAAAAACCGTAAAAAAATCTAAACGCTAAACCCTAAACAACCCTAAACATTAAACAATCTTAAACGCTAAACCCTATACCCTAAACCTAAACCACCCTTACACTTAAACAATCCTAAACCCTAAACCTTAATCCATAAACACTAAATTTTAAACCATAAATCTAGGAATAACCATAACCCTAACCCTAACCCTAAACCTAACCCAAACCCTAAACCTCACACTAACACTAATCCTAACAGTAATCCCTAAACAATAAATCTAACCTCAACCTTAACCCTAACCTTATCCCTAAACCTAACTTTGACCCTATCCCTTACCCTGACTTTAACCCTAACCCTAACCCTAAAGCTAACCCTAACCCTAACCCTAAACTTTTCCCTAACCCTAAACCTAACCCTAACACTAACCCTAACCCTAACCCTTACCCTAACACTAACCCTAACCCTAACCCTAAACCTAACCCTAACCCTAACCCTAACTTTAACCCTAAACCTAACCATAACACTAACCCTAACCCTAACCCTAACCCTAACTCTAACTCTAACCCTAAGCCTAACCCTTACCCTAACCCTAACCCTAATCTTAACGCTAACCCTAACCCTAACCCTAACCCTAACGCTAACCCTAACCCTAACCCTAACCTTACCCCTAAGCCTAACCCTAACCCTAACGCTAACCCTAACCCTAACCCTAAAACTAAACCTAACCCTTACCCTAACCCTAACCCTAACTCTAACCCTAACGCTAACCCGAACCCTAATCCTAACGCTAACCCTAAACCTAACCCTAACCCTAACCCTAACCCTAACCCTAACCATAACCCTAATCCTAACCCTAACTCTAACGCTAACCCTAACCCTTATTCTAAACCAAATCCTAACCCTAACGCTAACCCTAACCCTAACCCTAATCCTAACTCTAACACTAACGCTAACCCTAACCCTAACCCCAATCCTAACCCTAACCCTAAACCTAACCCTAACTCTAACCCTAACCCTAAACCTAACCCTAACCCTAACCCTAACCTTTACCCTAACACTAACTCTAACCCTAACCCTAACCCTAACCCTAACCCTAACCCTAACCCTTACCCTAAAACTAACCCTAACGCTAACCCTTACCCTAACCCTAAACCTAAACCTAACCCTAACCCTAACGATAACCCTAACCCTAACCCTAACCAAAACCCTAACTCTAACCCTAACCCTGACCCTAAACCTAACCCTAACCCTAAACCAAACCATAACCCTAAGGCTAACCCTAACCCTTACCATAAACCTAACCCTAACCCTAACCCTAACCCTAAACCTAACCCTAACACTAACCCTAATGCTAACCCTAACCCTTACCCTAACCCTAAACCTAACCCTAACGCTAACCCTAACCCTAACCCTAACCCTAACCCTAAGGCTAACCCTAACCCTTACCATAACCCTAACCCTAACCCTAACCCTAAACCTAACCCTAACCCTAACTCTAACGCTAAACCTAACCCTAACCCTAACCCTAACCCTAACCCTCAAACTAACCCTAACCCTAACGCTAACCCTAACCTTTACCCTAACCCTAACCCTAACCCTAACCCTAACGCTAACCCTCACCCTAACCCTAACCCTAACCCTAACCCTAACCATAACCCTAATCCAAACCCTAACTCTAACGCTAACCCTAACCCTTACCCTAACCCTAAACCTAACCCTATCGCTAACCCTAACCCTAACCCTAACCCTAACCCTAACCCTAACCCTAACCCTAACCCTAACACTAACCCTTACCCTAACACTAACCCTAACCCTAACCCTAACCCTAAACTTTACCCTAACATTAACACTAACCCTAACCCTAACCCTAACCCTAACCCTAACCCTAACCCTAACCCTAACCCTAACCCTAACCCTAACCCTAACCCTAACCCTAAAACCAACCCTAACCCTAACGCTAACCCTAACCCTAAACCTAACCCTAACCCTAACCCTAAACCTAACGCTAACCCTAACCATAACCCTAACCTTACCGTTAACCCTAACCCTAACCCTAATGCTAACCCTAACCCTAACCCTAAACCTAAACCTAACCCTAACCCTAACCCTAAACTTTATCCTAACCCTAACCCTAACCCTAACACTAACCCTAACCCTAACCTTAACCCTAACCCTAACACTAACCCTAACCCTAACCCTAACCCTAACCTTTACCCTAACACTAACCCCAACCCTACCCCTAACCTAACCCTAACCCTAACACTAACCCTAACCCTAACCCTATCCCTAACCCTTACCCTAACTCTAACGCTAAACTTAACCCTAACCCTAACCCTAACCTTTACCCTAACCCTAACCCTAACCCTAACCCTAACACTAACACTAAACCTAACCCTAACCCTAACCGTAATTCTAACCCTAACCCTAAATCTAACCCTAACCCTAACCATAACCCTAACCCTAACCCTAACCCAAAACCTAACCCTAACCCTAACCCTAACCCAAAACCTAACCCTAACCCTAACCCTAACCCTAACACTAAATCTAACGCTAACCCTAACCCTAACCCTAACCCTAACCCTAACCCTAACCCTAAACCTAACCCTAACCCTAACTCTAACGCTAAACCTAACCCTAACCCTTAACCTAACCCTAACTCTAACGCTAACCCTACCCCTTACCCTCACACTAACCCTATCCCTAACCCTAACCCTAACCTTTACCCTAACCCTAACCCTAACCCTAACGCTAACCCTAACCCTAACCCTAAACCTAACCCTAACCCTAACCATAACCCTAATCCAAACCCTAACTCTAACGCTAACCCTAACCCTTACCCTAACCCTAATCCTAACCCTAACGCTAACCCTAACCCTAACCCTAACCCTAACCCTAACCCTAACACTAACCCTTACCCTAACACTAACCCTAACCCTAACCTTAACCCTAAACTTTACCCTAACATTAACCCTAACCCTAACCCAAACCCTAACCCTAACCCTAACCCTAACCCTAACCCTAACCCTAACCCTAAACCTAACCCTAACCCTAAAACTAACCCTAACCCTAACGCTAACCCTAACCCTAAACCTAACCCTAACCCTAACCCTAAACCTAACGCTAACCCTAACCATAACCCTACCCTTACCGTTAACCCTAACCCTAACCCTAACGCTAACCCTAACCCTAAACCTAAACCTAACCCTAACCCTAACCCTAAACTTTACCCTAACCCTAACCCTAACCCTAACACTAACCCTAACCCTAATCTTAACCCTAACCCTAACACTAACCCTAACCCTAACCCTAACCCTAACCATAACCTTTACCCTAACACTAACCCTAACCCTAACCCTAACCCTAACACTAACCCTAACACTAACCCTAACCCTAACCCTATCCCTAACCCTTACCCTAACCCTAACGCTAAACTTAACCCTAACCCTAACCCTAACCCTAACCATTACCCTAACCCTAACCCTAACCCTAACACTAAACCTAACCCTAACCCTACCCCTAACCCTAACCCTAACTCTAACGCTAACCCTAACCCTTACCCTAACCCTAACCCTAACCCTAACCCTAACTCTAACGCTAACCCTAAACTTTACCCTAACCCTAACCCTAACCCTAACCGTAGCCCTAACCCTAACCCTAACCCTAACCCTAACCCTAACCCTAAAACTAACACTAACCCTAACGCTAACGCTTACCCTAATCCTAACCCTAAACCTAACCCTAACCCTTACCCTAACACTAACCCTAACCCTAACCCTAACGCTAACCCTAACCCTAACCCTAACCCTACCCCTAACCTTAACATTTACCCTAACATTAACCCTAACCCTAACCCTAACCCTAACCCTAATCGTAACCCTAACCCTAACCCTAAACCTAACCCTAACCCTAAATCTAACGCTAACCCTAACCCTTACCCTAATCCTAACCCTAAACCAAACGCTAACCCTAAACCTAAACCTAACCCTAACCCTAACCCGAACCCTAACGCTAACTCTAACCCTAAGCCTAACCTTACCCCTAACCCTAACCCTAAACCTAACGCTAACCCTAAACCTAACCCTAACCCTAACCCTATCCCTAACCCTAACCCTAACCTTTATTCTAACCTTAACGCTAACCCTAACCCTAACCCTAAACCTAATTTTAACCATAACCCTAACCCTAACCCTAAACCTAAGAAACCTAAATCATAAATCCTGAACAACCCTAAACACTAAATCATAAACAACCCTAAAAAACCGTAAAAAAATCTAAACGCTAAACCCTAAACAACCCTAAACATTAAACAATCTTAAACGCTAAACCCTATACCCTAAACCTAAACCACCCTTACACTTAAACAATCCTAAACC
>NW_027667208.1:1312500-1317500 GCF_963924665.1 Micromys minutus
AAATCCTAACCCTAACGCTAACCCTAACCCTAACCCTAATCCTAACTCTAACACTAACGCTAACCCTATCGCTAACCCTAACCCTAACCCTAACCCTAACCCTAACCCTAACCCTAACCCTAACCATAACACTAACCCTTACCCTAACACTAACCCTAACCCTAACCCTAACCCTAAACTTTACCCTAACATTAACACTAACCCTAACCCTAACCCTAACCCTAACCCTATCCCTAACCCTAACCCTAACCCTAACCCTAACCCTAACCCTAACCCTAAAACCAACCCTAACCCTAACGCTAACCCTAACCCTAAACCTAACCCTAACCCTAACCCTAAACCTAACGCTAACCCTAACCATAACCCTAACCTTACCGTTAACCCTAACCCTAACCCTAATGCTAACCCTAACCCTAACCCTAAACCTAAACCTAACCCTAACCCTAACCCTAAACTTTATCCTAACCCTAACCCTAACCCTAACACTAACCCTAACCCTAACCTTAACCCTAACCCTAACACTAACCCTAACCCTAACCCTAACCCTAACCTTTACCCTAACACTAACCCCAACCCTACCCCTAACCTAACCCTAACCCTAACACTAACCCTAACCCTAACCCTAAACCTAACCCTAACCCTAACCCTAACTTTAACCCTAAACCTAACCATAACACTAACCCTAACCCTAACCCTAACCCTAACTCTAACTCTAACCCTAAGCCTAACCCTTACCCTAACCCTAACCCTAATCTTAACGCTAACCCTAACCCTAACCCTAACCCTAACGCTAACCCTAACCCTAACCCTAACCTTACCCCTAAGCCTAACCCTAACCCTAACGCTAACCCTAACCCTAACCCTAAAACTAAACCTAACCCTTACCCTAACCCTAACCCTAACTCTAACCCTAACGCTAACCCGAACCCTAATCCTAACGCTAACCCTAAACCTAACCCTAACCCTAACCCTAACCCTAACCCTAACCATAACCCTAATCCTAACCCTAACTCTAACGCTAACCCTAACCCTTATTCTAAACCAAATCCTAACCCTAACGCTAACCCTAACCCTAACCCTAATCCTAACTCTAACACTAACGCTAACCCTAACCCTAACCCCAATCCTAACCCTAACCCTAAACCTAACCCTAACTCTAACCCTAACCCTAAACCTAACCCTAACCCTAACCCTAACCTTTACCCTAACACTAACTCTAACCCTAACCCTAACCCTAACCCTAACCCTAACCCTAACCCTTACCCTAAAACTAACCCTAACGCTAACCCTTACCCTAACCCTAAACCTAAACCTAACCCTAACCCTAACGCTAACCCTAACCCTAACCCTAACCAAAACCCTAACTCTAACCCTAACCCTGACCCTAAACCTAACCCTAACCCTAAACCAAACCATAACCCTAAGGCTAACCCTAACCCTTACCATAAACCTAACCCTAACCCTAACCCTAACCCTAAACCTAACCCTAACACTAACCCTAATGCTAACCCTAACCCTTACCCTAACCCTAAACCTAACCCTAACGCTAACCCTAACCCTAACCCTAACCCTAACCCTAAGGCTAACCCTAACCCTTACCATAACCCTAACCCTAACCCTAACCCTAAACCTAACCCTAACCCTAACTCTAACGCTAAACCTAACCCTAACCCTAACCCTAACCCTAACCCTCAAACTAACCCTAACCCTAACGCTAACCCTAACCTTTACCCTAACCCTAACCCTAACCCTAACCCTAACGCTAACCCTCACCCTAACCCTAACCCTAACCCTAACCCTAACCATAACCCTAATCCAAACCCTAACTCTAACGCTAACCCTAACCCTTACCCTAACCCTAAACCTAACCCTATCGCTAACCCTAACCCTAACCCTAACCCTAACCCTAACCCTAACCCTAACCCTAACCCTAACACTAACCCTTACCCTAACACTAACCCTAACCCTAACCCTAACCCTAAACTTTACCCTAACATTAACACTAACCCTAACCCTAACCCTAACCCTAACCCTAACCCTAACCCTAACCCTAACCCTAACCCTAACCCTAACCCTAACCCTAACCCTAAAACCAACCCTAACCCTAACGCTAACCCTAACCCTAAACCTAACCCTAACCCTAACCCTAAACCTAACGCTAACCCTAACCATAACCCTAACCTTACCGTTAACCCTAACCCTAACCCTAATGCTAACCCTAACCCTAACCCTAAACCTAAACCTAACCCTAACCCTAACCCTAAACTTTATCCTAACCCTAACCCTAACCCTAACACTAACCCTAACCCTAACCTTAACCCTAACCCTAACACTAACCCTAACCCTAACCCTAACCCTAACCTTTACCCTAACACTAACCCCAACCCTACCCCTAACCTAACCCTAACCCTAACACTAACCCTAACCCTAACCCTATCCCTAACCCTTACCCTAACTCTAACGCTAAACTTAACCCTAACCCTAACCCTAACCTTTACCCTAACCCTAACCCTAACCCTAACCCTAACACTAACACTAAACCTAACCCTAACCCTAACCGTAATTCTAACCCTAACCCTAAATCTAACCCTAACCCTAACCATAACCCTAACCCTAACCCTAACCCAAAACCTAACCCTAACCCTAACCCTAACCCAAAACCTAACCCTAACCCTAACCCTAACCCTAACACTAAATCTAACGCTAACCCTAACCCTAACCCTAACCCTAACCCTAACCCTAACCCTAAACCTAACCCTAACCCTAACTCTAACGCTAAACCTAACCCTAACCCTTAACCTAACCCTAACTCTAACGCTAACCCTACCCCTTACCCTCACACTAACCCTATCCCTAACCCTAACCCTAACCTTTACCCTAACCCTAACCCTAACCCTAACGCTAACCCTAACCCTAACCCTAAACCTAACCCTAACCCTAACCATAACCCTAATCCAAACCCTAACTCTAACGCTAACCCTAACCCTTACCCTAACCCTAATCCTAACCCTAACGCTAACCCTAACCCTAACCCTAACCCTAACCCTAACCCTAACAC
Source organism: Micromys minutus (assembly GCF_963924665.1). Lineage (NCBI taxonomy): Eukaryota > Metazoa > Chordata > Mammalia > Rodentia > Muridae > Micromys > Micromys minutus. The sequence continues at coordinate 1,315,559 of NW_027667208.1, forward strand.
TAACCCTTACCCTAACACTAACCCTAACCCTAACCTTAACCCTAAACTTTACCCTAACATTAACCCTAACCCTAACCCAAACCCTAACCCTAACCCTAACCCTAACCCTAACCCTAACCCTAACCCTAAACCTAACCCTAACCCTAAAACTAACCCTAACCCTAACGCTAACCCTAACCCTAAACCTAACCCTAACCCTAACCCTAAACCTAACGCTAACCCTAACCATAACCCTACCCTTACCGTTAACCCTAACCCTAACCCTAACGCTAACCCTAACCCTAAACCTAAACCTAACCCTAACCCTAACCCTAAACTTTACCCTAACCCTAACCCTAACCCTAACACTAACCCTAACCCTAATCTTAACCCTAACCCTAACACTAACCCTAACCCTAACCCTAACCCTAACCATAACCTTTACCCTAACACTAACCCTAACCCTAACCCTAACCCTAACACTAACCCTAACACTAACCCTAACCCTAACCCTATCCCTAACCCTTACCCTAACCCTAACGCTAAACTTAACCCTAACCCTAACCCTAACCCTAACCATTACCCTAACCCTAACCCTAACCCTAACACTAAACCTAACCCTAACCCTACCCCTAACCCTAACCCTAACTCTAACGCTAACCCTAACCCTTACCCTAACCCTAACCCTAACCCTAACCCTAACTCTAACGCTAACCCTAAACTTTACCCTAACCCTAACCCTAACCCTAACCGTAGCCCTAACCCTAACCCTAACCCTAACCCTAACCCTAACCCTAAAACTAACACTAACCCTAACGCTAACGCTTACCCTAATCCTAACCCTAAACCTAACCCTAACCCTTACCCTAACACTAACCCTAACCCTAACCCTAACGCTAACCCTAACCCTAACCCTAACCCTACCCCTAACCTTAACATTTACCCTAACATTAACCCTAACCCTAACCCTAACCCTAACCCTAATCGTAACCCTAACCCTAACCCTAAACCTAACCCTAACCCTAAATCTAACGCTAACCCTAACCCTTACCCTAATCCTAACCCTAAACCAAACGCTAACCCTAAACCTAAACCTAACCCTAACCCTAACCCGAACCCTAACGCTAACTCTAACCCTAAGCCTAACCTTACCCCTAACCCTAACCCTAAACCTAACGCTAACCCTAAACCTAACCCTAACCCTAACCCTATCCCTAACCCTAACCCTAACCTTTATTCTAACCTTAACGCTAACCCTAACCCTAACCCTAAACCTAATTTTAACCATAACCCTAACCCTAACCCTAAACCTAAGAAACCTAAATCATAAATCCTGAACAACCCTAAACACTAAATCATAAACAACCCTAAAAAACCGTAAAAAAATCTAAACGCTAAACCCTAAACAACCCTAAACATTAAACAATCTTAAACGCTAAACCCTATACCCTAAACCTAAACCACCCTTACACTTAAACAATCCTAAACCCTAAACCTTAATCCATAAACACTAAATTTTAAACCATAAATCTAGGAATAACCATAACCCTAACCCTAACCCTAAACCTAACCCAAACCCTAAACCTCACACTAACACTAATCCTAACAGTAATCCCTAAACCATAAATCTAACCTCAACCTTAACCCTAACCTTATCCCTAAACCTAACTTTGACCCTATCCCTTACCCTGACTTTAAACCTAACCCTAACCCTAAAGCTAACCCTAACCCTAACCCTAAACTTTTCCCTAACCCTATACCTAACCCTAACCCTAACCCTAACCCTAACCCTTACCCTAACACTAACCCTAACCCTAACCATAACCCTAAACCTAACCCTAACCCTAACCCTAACCTTTACCCTAACACTAACCCTAACCCTAACCCTAAACCTAACCCTAACCCTAACCCTAACCCTAACTTTAACCCTAAACCTAACCATAACCCTAACCCTAACCCTAAC
>NW_027667208.1:1320000-1337500 GCF_963924665.1 Micromys minutus
AACCTAACGCTAACCCTAACCATAACCCTAACCTTACCGTTAACCCTAACCCTAACCCTAACGCTAACCCTAAACCTAACCCTAAACCTAAACTTAACCCTAACCCTAACCCTAAACTTTACTCTAACCCTACCCCTAACCCTAACCCTAACCCTAACCCTAACACTAACCCTAACCCTAACCCTATCCTTAACCCTTACCCTAACCCTAACGCTAAACTTAACCCTAACCCTAACCCTAACCCTAACATTTACCCTAACCCTAACCCTAACCCTAACCCTAACCCTAACACTAAACCTAACCCTAAACCTACCCCTAACCCTAACCCTAACTCTAACGCTAACCCTAACCCTAACCCTAACCCTAACCCTAACCCTAAACCTAACTCTAACGCTAACCCTAAACTTTACCCTAACCCTAACCCTAACCCTAACCGTAACCATAACCCTAACCCTAACCCTAACCCTAACCCTAACCCTAACCCTAAAACTAACACTAACCCTAACGCTAACGCTTACCCTAACCCTAACCCTAAACCTAACCCTAACCCTTACCCTAACACTAACCCTAACCCTAACCCTAACGCTAACCCTAACCCTAACCCTAACCCTACCCCTAACCTTAACATTTACCCTAACATTAACCCTAACCCTAACCCTAACCCTAACCCTAACCCTAATCGTAACCCTAACCCTAACCCTAAACCTAAACCTAACCCTAACTCTAACGCTAACCCTAACCCTTACCCTAATCCTAACCCTAAACCTAACGCTAACCCTAAACCTAAACCTAACCCTAACCCTAACCCGAACCCTAACGCTAACTCTACCCCTAAGCCTAACCTTACCCCTAACCCTAACCCTAAACCTAACGCTAACCCTAAACCTAACCCTAACACTAACCCTATCCCTAACCCTAACCCTAACCTATACCCTAACCTTAACGCTAACCCTAACCCTAACCCTAAACCTAATTTTAACCATAACCCTAACCCTAACCCTAAACCTAAGAAACCTAAATCATAAATCCTGAACAACCCTAAACACTAAATCATAAACAACCCTAAAAAACCGTAAAAAAATCTAAACGCTAAACCCTAAACAACCCTAAACATTAAACAATCTTAAACGCTAAACCCTATACCCTAAACCTAAACCACCCTTACACTTAAACAATCCTAATCCCTAAACCTTAATCCATAAACACTAAATTTTAAACCATAAATCTAGGAATAACCATAACCCTAACCCTAACCCTAAACCTAACCCAAACCCTAAACCTCACACTAACACTAATCCTAACAGTAATCCCTAAACAATAAATCTAACCTCAACCTTAACCCTAACCTTATCCCTAAACCTAACTTTGACCCTATCCCTTACCCTGACTTTAACCCTAACCCTAACCCTAAAGCTAACCCTAACACTAACCCTAAACTTTTCCCTAACCCTAAACCTAACCCTAACCCTAACCCTAACCCTAACCCTTACCCTAACACTAACCCTAACCCTAACCATAACCCTAAACCTAACCCTAAACCTAACCCTAACCCTAACCCTAACCCTTACCCTAACACTAACCCTAACCCTAACCCTAAACCTAACCCTAACCCTAACCCTAACCCTAACTTTAACCCTAAACCTAACCATAACCCTAACCTTAACCCTAACCCTAACCCTAACTCTAACTCTAACCCTAAGCCTAACCCTTACCCTAACCCTAACCCTAATCTTAACGCTAACCCTAACCCTAACCCTAACCCTAACGCTAACCCTAACCCTAACCCTAACCTTACCCCTAAGCCTAACCCTAACCCTAACGCTAACCCTAACCCTAACCCTAAAACTAAACCTAACCCTTACCCTAACCCTAACCCTAACTCTAACCCTAACGCTAACCCGAACCCTAATCCTAACGCTAACCCTAAACCTAACCCTAACCCTAACCCTAACCCTAACCCTAACCATAACCCTAATCCTAACCCTAACTCTAACGCTAACCCTAACCCTTATTCTAAACCAAATCCTAACCCTAACGCTAACCCTAACCCTAACCCTAATCCTAACTCTAACACTAACGCTAACCCTATCGCTAACCCTAACCCTAACCCTAACCCTAACCCTAACCCTAACCCTAACCCTAACCATAACACTAACCCTTACCCTAACACTAACCCTAACCCTAACCCTAACCCTAAACTTTACCCTAACATTAACACTAACCCTAACCCTAACCCTAACCCTAACCCTAACCCTAACCCTAACCCTAACCCTAACCCTAACCCTAACCCTAACCCTAAAACCAACCCTAACCCTAACGCTAACCCTAACCCTAAACCTAACCCTAACCCTAACCCTAAACCTAACGCTAACCCTAACCATAACCCTAACCTTACCGTTAACCCTAACCCTAACCCTAATGCTAACCCTAACCCTAACCCTAAACCTAAACCTAACCCTAACCCTAACCCTAAACTTTATCCTAACCCTAACCCTAACCCTAACACTAACCCTAACCCTAACCTTAACCCTAACCCTAACACTAACCCTAACCCTAACCCTAACCCTAACCTTTACCCTAACACTAACCCCAACCCTACCCCTAACCTAACCCTAACCCTAACACTAACCCTAACCCTAACCCTATCCCTAACCCTTATCCTAACTCTAACGCTAAACTTAACCCTAACCCTAACCCTAACCTTTACCCTAACCCTAACCCTAACCCTAACCCTAACACTAACACTAAACCTAACCCTAACCCTAACCGTAATTCTAACCCTAACCCTAAATCTAACCCTAACCCTAACCATAACCCTAACCCTAACCCTAACCCAAAACCTAACCCTAACCCTAACCCTAACCCAAAACCTAACCCTAACCCTAACCCTAACCCTAACACTAACTCTAACGCTAACCCTAACCCTAACCCTAACCCTAACCCTAACCCTAACCCTAAACCTAACCCTAACCCTAACTCTAACGCTAAACCTAACCCTAACCCTTAACCTAACCCTAACTCTAACGCTAACCCTACCCCTTACCCTCACACTAACCCTATCCCTAACCCTAACCCTAACCTTTACCCTAACCCTAACCCTAACCCTAACGCTAACCCTAACCCTAACCCTAAACCTAACCCTAACCCTAACCATAACCCTAATCCAAACCCTAACTCTAACGCTAACCCTAACCCTTACCCTAACCCTAATCCTAACCCTAACGCTAACCCTAACCCTAACCCTAACCCTAACCCTAACCCTAACACTAACCCTTACCCTAACACTAACCCTAACCCTAACCTTAACCCTAAACTTTACCCTAACATTAACCCTAACCCTAACCCAAACCCTAACCCTAACCCTAACCCTAACCCTAACCCTAACCCTAAACCTAACCCTAACCCTAAAACTAACCCTAACCCTAACGCTAACCCTAACCCTAAACCTAACCCTAACCCTAACCCTAAACCTAACGCTAACCCTAACCATAACCCTACCCTTACCGTTAACCCTAACCCTAACCCTAACGCTAACCCTAACCCTAAACCTAAACCTAAACCTAACCCTAACCCTAACCCTAAACTTTACCCTAACCCTAACCCTAACCCTAACACTAACCCTAACCCTAATCTTAACCCTAACCCTAACACTAACCCTAACCCTAACCCTAACCCTAACCATAACCTTTACCCTAACACTAACCCTAACCCTAACCCTAACCCTAACACTAACCCTAACACTAACCCTAACCCTAACCCTATCCCTAACCCTTACCCTAACCCTAACGCTAAACTTAACCCTAACCCTAACCCTAACCCTAACCATTACCCTAACCCTAACCCTAACCCTAACACTAAACCTAACCCTAACCCTACCCCTAACCCTAACCCTAACTCTAACGCTAACCCTAACCCTTACCCTAACCCTAACCCTAACCCTAACCCTAACTCTAACGCTAACCCTAAACTTTACCCTAACCCTAACCCTAACCCTAACCGTAGCCCTAACCCTAACCCTAACCCTAACCCTAACCCTAACCCTAAAACTAACACTAACCCTAACGCTAACGCTTACCCTAATCCTAACCCTAAACCTAACCCTAACCCTTACCCTAACACTAACCCTAACCCTAACCCTAACGCTAACCCTAACCCTAACCCTAACCCTACCCCTAACCTTAACATTTACCCTAACATTAACCCTAACCCTAACCCTAACCCTAACCCTAACCCTAATCGTAACCCTAACCCTAACCCTAAACCTAACCCTAACCCTAACTCTAACGCTAACCCTAACCCTTACCCTAATCCTAACCCTAAACCAAACGCTAACCCTAAACCTAAACCTAACCCTAACCCTAACCCGAACCCTAACGCTAACTCTAACCCTAAGCCTAACCTTACCCCTAACCCTAACCCTAAACCTAACGCTAACCCTAAACCTAACCCTAACCCTAACCCTATCCCTAACCCTAACCCTAACCTTTATTCTAACCTTAACGCTAACCCTAACCCTAACCCTAAACCTAATTTTAACCATAACCCTAACCCTAACCCTAAACCTAAGAAACCTAAATCATAAATCCTGAACAACCCTAAACACTAAATCATAAACAACCCTAAAAAACCGTAAAAAAAATCTAAACGCTAAACCCTAAACAACCCTAAACATTAAACAATCTTAAACGCTAAACCCTATACCCTAAACCTAAACCACCCTTACACTTAAACAATCCTAAACCCTAAACCTTAATCCATAAACACTAAATTTTAAACCATAAATCTAGGAATAACCATAACCCTAACCCTAACCCTAAACCTAACCCAAACCCTAAACCTCACACTAACACTAATCCTAACAGTAATCCCTAAACCATAAATCTAACCTCAACCTTAACCCTAACCTTATCCCTAAACCTAACTTTGACCCTATCCCTTACCCTGACTTTAAACCTAACCCTAACCCTAAAGCTAACCCTAACCCTAACCCTAAACTTTTCCCTAACCCTATACCTAACCCTAACCCTAACCCTAACCCTAACCCTTACCCTAACACTAACCCTAACCCTAACCATAACCCTAAACCTAACCCTAACCCTAACCCTAACCTTTACCCTAACACTAACCCTAACCCTAACCCTAAACCTAACCCTAACCCTAACCCTAACCCTAACTTTAACCCTAAACCTAACCATAACCCTAACCCTAACCCTAACCCTAACTCTAACTCTAACCCTAAGCCTAACCCTTACCCTAACCTTAACCCTAATCTTAACGCTAACCCTAACCCTAACCCTAACCCTAATGCTAACCCTTACCCTAACCCTAACCTTACCCCTAAGCCTAACCCTAACCCTAACGCTAACCCTAACCCTAACCCTAAAACTAAACCTAACCCTTACCCTAACCCTAACCCTAACTCTAAACTTAACGCTAACCCGAACCCTCATCCTAACGCTAACCCTAAACCTAACCCTAACCCTAACCCTAACCCTAACCCTAACCATAACCCTAATCCTAACCCTAACTCTAACGCTAACCCTAACCCTTATTCTAACCCTAATCCTAACTCTAACGCTAACCCTAACCCTAACCCTAATCCTAACTCTAACCCTAACGCTAACCCTAACCCTAACCCCAATCCTAACCCTAACCCTAACCCTAACCCTAACTCTAACCCTAACCCTAAAACTAACCCTAACCCTAACGCTAACAGTAGCTCTAACCCTAAACCTAACCCTTACCCTAACCCTAACCTTTACCCTAACACTAACTCTAACCCTCACCCTAACCCTAACCCTAACCCTAACCCTAACCTCAACCCTTACCCTAACACTAACCCTAACTCTAACCCTAACCCTAACGCTAACCCTAACCCTAACCCTAAACCTAACCCTAACCCTAACCCTAACGCTAACCCTAACCCTAACCCTAACCAAAACCCTAACTCTAACCCTAACCCTGACCCTAAACCTAACCCTAACCCTAAACCAAACCCTAACCCTAAGGCTAACCCTAACCCTTACCATAAACCTAACCCTAACCCTAAACCTAACCCTAAACCTAACCCTAACCCTAACCCTAACGCTAACCCTAACCCTTACCCTAACCCTAAACCTAACCCTAACGCTAACCCTAACCCTAACCCTAACCCTAACCCTAACCCTAAGGCTAACCCTAACCCTTACCATAACCCTAACACTAACCCTAACCCTAAACCTAACCCTAACCCTAACTCTAACGCTAAACCTAACCCTAACCCTAACCCTAACCCTAACTCTAACGCTAACCCTAACCCTTACCCTCACACTAACCCTAACCCTAACGCTAACCCTAACCTTTACCCTAACCCTAACCCTAACCCTAACGCTAACCCTAACCCTAAGCCTAACCCTAACCCTAACCCTAACCATAACCCTAATCCAAACCCTAACTCTAACGCTAACCCTAACCCTTACCCTAACCCTAAACCTAACCCTAACGCTAACCCTAACCCTAACCCTAACCCTAACCCTAACCCTAACCCTAACCCTAACCCTAACCCTAACCCTAAAACCAACCCTAACCCTAACGCTAACCCTAACCCTAAACCTAACCCTAACCCTAACCCTAAACCTAACGCTAACCCTAACCATAACCCTAACCTTACCGTTAACCCTAACCCTAACCCTAACGCTAACCCTAACCCTAACCCTAAACCTAAACCTAACCCTAACCCTAACCCTAACCTTTACCCTAACCCTAACCCTAAGCCTAACACTAACCCTAACCCTAACCTTAACCCTAACCCTAACACTAACCCTAACCCTAACCCTAACCCTAACCTTTACCCTAACACTAACCCTAACCCTAACCCTTACCCTAAAACTAACCCTAACACTAACCCTAACCCTAACCCTATCCCTAACCCTTACCCTAACCCTAATGCTAAACTTAACCCTAACCCTAACCCTAACCCTAACCTTTACCCTAACCCTAACCCTAACCCTAACCCTAACACTAAACCTAACCCTAACCCTAACCCTAATTCTAACCCTAACCCTAAATCTAACCCTAACCCTAACCATAACCCTAACCCTAACCCTAACCCAAAACCTAACCCTAACCCTAACCCTAACCCAAAACCTAACCCTAACCCTAACCCTAACCCTAACCCTAACCCTAACTCTAACGCTAACCCTAACCCTAACCCTAACCCTAACCCTAACCCTAACCCTAACCCTAACCCTAAACCTAACCCTAACCCTAACTGTAACGCTAAACCTAACCCTAACCCTAACCCTAACCCTAACCCTAACTCTAACGCTAACCCTAACCCTTACCCTCACACTAACCCTAACCCTAACGCTAACCCAAACCTTTACCCTAACCCTAACCCTAACCCTAACGCTAACCCTAACCCTAACCCTAAACCTAACCCTAAACCTAACCATAACCCTAATCCAAACCCTAACTCTAACGCTAACCCTAACCCTTACCCTAACCCTAATCCTAACCCTAACGCTAACCCTAACCCTAACCCTAACCCTAACACTAACCCTAACCCTAACACTAACCCTTACCCTAACACTAACCCTAAACCTAACCTTAACCCTAAACTTTACCCTAACATTAACCCTAACCCTAACCCAAACCTTAACCCTAACCCTAACCCTAACCCTAACCCTAACCCTAACCCTAAAACTAACCCTAACCCTAACGCTAACCCTAACCCTAAACCTAACGCTAACCCTAACCATAACCCTAACCTTACCGTTAACCCTAACCCTAACCCTAACGCTAACCCTAAACCTAACCCTAAACCTAAACTTAACCCTAACCCTAACCCTAAACTTTACTCTAACCCTACCCCTAACCCTAACCCTAACCCTAACCCTAACACTAACCCTAACCCTAACCCTATCCTTAACCCTTACCCTAACCCTAACGCTAAACTTAACCCTAACCCTAACCCTAACCCTAACATTTACCCTAACCCTAACCCTAACCCTAACCCTAACCCTAACACTAAACCTAACCCTAAACCTACCCCTAACCCTAACCCTAACTCTAACGCTAACCCTAACCCTAACCCTAACCCTAACCCTAACCCTAAACCTAACTCTAACGCTAACCCTAAACTTTACCCTAACCCTAACCCTAACCCTAACCGTAACCATAACCCTAACCCTAACCCTAACCCTAACCCTAACCCTAACCCTAAAACTAACACTAACCCTAACGCTAACGCTTACCCTAACCCTAACCCTAAACCTAACCCTAACCCTTACCCTAACACTAACCCTAACCCTAACCCTAACGCTAACCCTAACCCTAACCCTAACCCTACCCCTAACCTTAACATTTACCCTAACATTAACCCTAACCCTAACCCTAACCCTAACCCTAACCCTAATCGTAACCCTAACCCTAACCCTAAACCTAAACCTAACCCTAACTCTAACGCTAACCCTAACCCTTACCCTAATCCTAACCCTAAACCTAACGCTAACCCTAAACCTAAACCTAACCCTAACCCTAACCCGAACCCTAACGCTAACTCTACCCCTAAGCCTAACCTTACCCCTAACCCTAACCCTAAACCTAACGCTAACCCTAAACCTAACCCTAACACTAACCCTATCCCTAACCCTAACCCTAACCTTTACCCTAACCTTAACGCTAACCCTAACCCTAACCCTAAACCTAATTTTAACCATAACCCTAACCCTAACCCTAAACCTAAGAAACCTAAATCATAAATCCTGAACAACCCTAAACACTAAATCATAAACAACCCTAAAAAACCGTAAAAAAATCTAAACGCTAAACCCTAAACAACCCTAAACATTAAACAATCTTAAACGCTAAACCCTATACCCTAAACCTAAACCACCCTTACACTTAAACAATCCTAATCCCTAAACCTTAATCCATAAACACTAAATTTTAAACCATAAATCTAGGAATAACCATAACCCTAACCCTAACCCTAAACCTAACCCAAACCCTAAACCTCACACTAACACTAATCCTAACAGTAATCCCTAAACAATAAATCTAACCTCAACCTTAACCCTAACCTTATCCCTAAACCTAACTTTGACCCTATCCCTTACCCTGACTTTAACCCTAACCCTAACCCTAAAGCTAACCCTAACACTAACCCTAAACTTTTCCCTAACCCTAAACCTAACCCTAACCCTAACCCTAACCCTAACCCTTACCCTAACACTAACCCTAACCCTAACCATAACCCTAAACCTAACCCTAAACCTAACCCTAACCCTAACCCTAACCCTTACCCTAACACTAACCCTAACCCTAACCCTAAACCTAACCCTAACCCTAACCCTAACCCTAACTTTAACCCTAAACCTAACCATAACCCTAACCTTAACCCTAACCCTAACCCTAACTCTAACTCTAACCCTAAGCCTAACCCTTACCCTAACCCTAACCCTAATCTTAACGCTAACCCTAACCCTAACCCTAACCCTAACGCTAACCCTAACCCTAACCCTAACCTTACCCCTAAGCCTAACCCTAACCCTAACGCTAACCCTAACCCTAACCCTAAAACTAAACCTAACCCTTACCCTAACCCTAACCCTAACTCTAACCCTAACGCTAACCCGAACCCTAATCCTAACGCTAACCCTAAACCTAACCCTAACCCTAACCCTAACCCTAACCCTAACCATAACCCTAATCCTAACCCTAACTCTAACGCTAACCCTAACCCTTATTCTAAACCAAATCCTAACCCTAACGCTAACCCTAACCCTAACCCTAATCCTAACTCTAACACTAACGCTAACCCTAACCCTAACCCCAATCCTAACCCTAACCCTAACCCTAACCCTAACTCTAACCCTAACCCTAAACCTAACCCTAACCCTAACCCTAACCTTTACCCTAACACTAACTCTAACCCTAACCCTAACCCTAACCCTAACCCTAACCCTAACCCTAACCCTTACCCTAACACTAACCCTAACTCTAACCCTAACCCTAACGCTAACCCTTACCCTAACCCTAAACCTAACCCTAACCCTAACCCTAACGCTAACCCTAACCCTAACCCTAACCAAAACCCTAACTCTAACCCTAACCCTGACCCTAAACCTAACCCTAACCCTAAACCAAACAATAACCCTAAGGCTAACCCTAACCCTTACCATAAACCTAACCCTAACCCTAACCCTAACCCTAAACCTAACCCTAACACTAACCCTAATGCTAACCCTAACCCTTACCCTAACCCTAAACCTAACCCTAACGCTAACCCTAAACCTAACCCTAACCCTAACCCTAAGGCTAACCCTAACCCTTACCATAACCCTAACCCTAACCCTAACCCTAAACCTAACCCTAACCCTAACTCTAACGCTAAACCTAACCCTAACCCTAACCCTAACCCTAACCCTAACCCTCACACTAACCCTAACCCTAACGCTAACCCTAACCTTTACCCTAACCCTAACCCTAACCCTAACGCTAACCCTAACCCTAACCCTAACCCTAACCCTAACCCTAACCATAACCCTAATCCAAACCCTAACTCTAACGCTAATCCTAACCCTTTCCCTAACCCTAAACCTAACCCTATCGCTAACCCTAACCCTAACCCTAACCCTAACCCTAACCCTAACCCTAACACTAACCCTTACCCTAACACTAACCCTAACCCTAACCCTAACCCTAAACTTTACCCTAACATTAACACTAACCCTAACCCTAACCCTAACCCTAACCCTAACCCTAACCCTAACCCTAACCCTAACCCTAACCCTAACCCTAAAACCAACCCTAACCCTAACGCTAACCCTAACCCTAAACCTAACCCTAACCCTAACCCTAAACCTAACGCTAACCCTAACCATAACCCTAACCTTACCGTTAACCCTAACCCTAACCCTAATGCTAACCCTAACCCTAACCCTAAACCTAAACCTAACCCTAACCCTAACGCTAACCTTTATCCTAACCCTAACCCTAACCCTAACACTAACCCTAACCCTAACCCTATCCCTAACCCTTACCCTAACTCTAACGCTAAACTTAACCCTAACCCTAACCCTAACCCTAACCTTTACCCTAACTCTAACCCTAACCCTAACCCTAACCCTAACCCTAACCCTAACCCTAACCGTAATTCTAACCCTAACCCTAAATCTAACCCTAACCCTAACCATAACCCTAACCCTAACCCTAACCCAAAACCTAACCCTAACCCTAACCCTAACACTAACTCTAACGCTAACCCTAACCCTAACCCTAACCCTAACCCTAACCCTAAACCTAACCCTAACCCTAACTCTAACGCTAAACCTAACCCTAACCCTAAACCTAACCCTAACTCTAACGCTAACCCTAACCCTTACCCTCACACTAACCCTATCCCTAACCCTAACCCTAACCTTTACCCTAACCCTAACCCTAACCCTAACGCTAACCCTAACCCTAACCCTAAACCTAACCCTAACCCTAACCATAACCCTAATCCAAACCCTAACTCTAACGCTAACCCTAACCCTTACCCTAAACCTAATCCTAACCCTAACGCTAACCCTAACCCTAACCCTAACCCTAACCCTAACCCTAACACTAACCCTTACCCTAACACTAACCCTAACCCTAACCTTAACCCTAAACTTTACCCTAACATTAACCCTAACCCTAACCCAAACCCTAACCCTAACCCTAACCCTAACCCTAACCCTACCCCTAACCTTAACATTTACCCTAACATTAACCCTAACCCTAACCCTAACCCTAACCCTAACCCTAATCGTAACCCTAACCCTAACCCTAAACCTAACCCTAACCCTAACTCTAACGCTAACCCTAACCCTTACCCTAATCCTAACCCTAAACCTAACGCTAACCCTAAACCTAAACCTAACCCTAACCCTAACCCGAACCCTAACGCTAACTCTAACCCTAAGCCTAACCTTACCCCTAACCCTAACCCTAAACCTAATGCTAACCCTAAACCTAACCCTAACCCTAACCCTATCCCTAACCCTAACCCTAACCTTTATTCTAACCTTAACGCTAACCCTAACCCTAACCCTAAACCTAATTTTAACCATAACCCTAACCCTAACCCTAAACCTAAGAAACCTAAATCATAAATCCTGAACAACCCTAAACACTAAATCATAAACAACCCTAAAAAACCGTAAAAAAATCTAAACGCTAACCCCTAAACAACCCTAAACATTAAACAATCTTAAACGCTAAACCCTATACCCTAAACCTAAACCACCCTTACACTTAAACAATCCTAAACCCTAAACCTTAATCCATAAATACTAAATTTTAAACCATAAATCTAGGAATAACCATAACCCTAACCCTAACCCTAAACCTAACCCAAACCCTAAACCTCACACTAACACTAATCCTAACAGTAATCCCTAAACCATAAATCTAACCTCAACCTTAACCCTAAACTTATCCCTAAACCTAACTTTGACCCTATCCCTTACCCTGACTTTAAACCTAACCCTAACCCTAAAGCTAACCCTAACCCTAACCCTAAACTTTTCCCTAACCCTAAACCTAACCCTAACCCTAACCCTAACCCTAACCCTTACCCTAACACTAACCCTAACCCTAACCATAACCCTAAACCTAACCCTAAACCTAACCCTAACCCTAACCCTAACCTTTACCCTAACACTAACACTAACCCTAACCCTAACCCTAAACCTAACCCTAACCCTAACCCTAACCCTAACTTTAACCCTAAACCTAACCATAACCCTAACCCTAACCCTAACCCTAACTCTAACTCTAACCCTAAGCCTAACCCTTACCCTAACCTTAACCCCAATCTTAACGCTAACCCTAACCCTAACCCTAACCCTAACGCTAACCCTAACCCTAACCCTAACCTTACCCCTAAGCCTAACCCTAACCCTAACGCTAACCCTAACCCTAACCCTAAAACTAAACCTAACCCTTACCCTAACCCTAACCCTAACTCTAACCTTAACGCTAACCCGAAACCTCATCCTAACGCTAACCCTAAACCTAACCCTAACCCTAACCCTAACCCTAACCCTAACCATAACCCTAATCCTAACCCTAACTCTAACGCTAACCCTAACCCTTATTCTAACCTTAATCCTAACTCTAACGCTAACCCTAACCCTAACCCTAATCCTAACTCTAACCCTAACGCTAACCCTAACCCTAACCCCAATCCTAACCCTAACCCTAACCCTAACCCTAACTCTAACCCTAACCCTAAAACTAACCCTAACCCTAACGCTAACAGTAGCTCTAACCCTAAACCTAACCCTTACCCTAACCCTAACCTTTACCCTAACACTAACTCTAACCCTCACCCTAACCCTAACCCTAACCCTAACCCTAACCTCAACCCTTACCCTAACACTAACCCTAACTCTAACCCTAACCCTAACGCTAACCCTAACCCTAACCCTAAACCTAACCCTAACCCTAACCCTAACACTAACCCTAACCCTAACCCTAACCAAAACCCTAACTCTAACCCTAACCCTGACCCTAAACCTAACCCTAACCCTATACCAAACCCTAACCCTAAGGCTAACCCTAACCCTTACCATAAACCTAACCCTAACCCTAAACCTAACCCTAAACCTAACCCTAACACTAACCCTAACGCTAACCCTAACCCTTACCCTAACCCTAAACCTAACCCTAACGCTAACCCTAACCCTAACCCTAACCCTAACCCTAAGGCTAACCCTAACCCTTACCATAACCCTAACCCTAACCCTAACCCTAAACCTAACCCTAACCCTAACTCTAACGCTAAACCTAACCCTAACCCTAACCCTAACCCTAACCCTAACTCTAACGCTAACCCTAACCCTTACCCTCACACTAACCCTAACCCTAACGCTAACCCTAACCTTTACCCTAACCCTAACCCTAACCCTAACGCTAACCCTAACCCTAACCCTAAGCCTAACCCTAACCCTAACCATAACCCTAATCCAAACCCTAACTCTAACGCTAACCCTAACCCTTACCCTAACCCTAAACCTAACCCTAACGCTAACCCTAACCCTAACCCTAACCCTAACCCTAACCCTAACACTAACCCTTACCCTAACACTAACCCTAATCCTAACCCTAACCCTAAACTTTACCCTAACATTAACCCTAACCCTAACCCTAACCCTAACCCTAACCCTAACCCTAACCCTAACCCTAACCCTAACCCTAAAACCAACTCTAACCCTAACGCTAACCCTAACCCTAAACCTAACCCTAACCCTAACCCTAAACCTAACGCTAACGCTAACCATAACCCTAACCTTACCGTTAACCCTAACCCTAACCCTAACGCTAACCCTAACCCTAACCCTAAACCTAAACCTAACCCTAACCCTAACCCTAAACTTTACCCTAACCCTAACCCTAACCCTAACACTAACCCTAACCCTAACCTTAACCCTAACCCTAACACTAACCCTAACCCTAACCCTAACCCTAACCTTTACCCTAACACTAACCCTAACCCTAACCCTTACCCTAAAACTAACCCTAACACTAACACTAACCCTAACCCTATCCCTAACCCTTACCCTAACCCTAATGCTAAACTTAACCCTAACCCTAACCCTAACCTTTACCCTAACCCTAACCCTAAACCTAACCCTAACACTAAACCTAACCCTAACCCTAACCCTAATTCTAACCCTAACCCTAAATCTAACCCTAACCCTAACCATAACCCTAACCCTAACCCTAACCCAAAACCTAACCCTAACCCTAACCCTAACCCAAAACCTAACCCTAACCCTAACCCTAACCCTAACCCTAACCCTAACTCTAACGCTAACCCTAATTCTAACCCTAACCCTAACCCTAACCCTAACCCTAAACCTAACCCTAACCCTAACTCTAACGCTAAACCTAACCCTAACCCTAACCCTAACCCTAACCCTAACCCTAACTCTAACGCTAACCCTAACCCTTACCCTCACACTAACCCTAACCCTAACGCTAACCCTAATCTTTACCCTAACCCTAACCCTAACCATAACGCTAACCCTAACCCTAACCCTAAACCTAACCCTAAACCTAACCATAACCCTAATCCAAACCCTAACTCTAACGCTAACCCTAACCCTTACCCTAACCCTAATCCTAACCCTAACGCTAACCCTAACCCTAACCCTAACCCTAACCCTAACCCTAACACTAACCCTTACCCTAACACTAACCTTAACCCTAACCTTAACCCTAAACTTTACCCTAACATTAACCCTAACCCTAACCCAAACCCTAACCCTAACCCTAACCCTAACCCTAACCCTAACCCTAACCCTAAAACTAACCCTAACCCTAACGCTAACCCTAACCCTAAAACTAACCCTAACCCTAACCCTAAACCTAACGCTAACCCTAACCATAACCCTAACCTTACCGTTAACCCTAACCCTAACCCTAACGCTAACCCTAACCCTAACCCTAAACCTAAACTTAACCCTAACCCTAACCCTAAACTTTACCCTAACCCTACCCCTAACCCTAACCCTAACCCTAACCCTAACACTAACCCTAACCCTAACCCTATCCCTAACCCTTACCCTAACCCTAACGCTAAACTTAACCCTAACCCTAACCCTAACCCTAACATTTACCCTAACCCTAACCCTAACCCTAACCCTAACACTAAACCTAACCCTAAACCTACCCCTAACCCTAACCCTAACTCTAACGCTAACCCTAACCCTAACCCTAACCCTAACCCTAACCCTAAACCTAACTCTAACGCTAAACCTAAACTTTACCCTAACCCTAACCCTAACCCTAACCGTAACCATAACCCTAACCCTAACCCTAACCCTAACCCTAACCCTAACCCTAAAACTAACACTAACCCTAACGCTAACGCTTACCCTAACCCTAACCCTAAACCTAACCCTAACCCTTACCCTAACACTAACCCTAACCCTAACCCTAACGCTAACCCTAACCCTAACCCTAACCCTACCCCTAACCTTAACATTTACCCTAACATTAACCCTAACCCTAACCCTAACCCTAACCCTAACCCTAATCGTAACCCTAACCCTAACCCTAAACCTAACCCTAACCCTAACTCTAACGCTAACCCTAACCCTTACCCTAATCCTAACCCTAAACCTAACGCTAACCCTAAACCTAAACCTAACCCTAACCCTAACCCGAACCCTAACGCTAACTCTAACCCTAAGCCTAACCTTACCCCTAACCCTAACCCTAAACCTAACGCTAACCCTAAACCTAACCCTAACACTAACCCTATCCCTAACCCTAACCCTAACCTTTACCCTAACCTTAACGCTAACCCTAACCCTAACCCTAAACCTAATTTTAACCATAACCCTAACCCTAACCCTAAACCTAAGAAACCTAAATCATAAATCCTGAACAACCCTAAACACTAAATCATAAACAACCCTAAAAAACCGTAAAAAAATCTAAACGCTAAACCCTAAACAACCCTAAACATTAAACACTCTTAAACGCTAAACCCTATACCCTAAACCTAAACCACCCTAACACTTAAAAAATCCTAAACCCTAAACCTTAATCCATAAACACTAAATTTTAAACCATAAATCTAGGAATAACCATAACCCTAACCCTAACCCTAAACCTAACCCAAACCCTAAACCTCACACTAACACTAATCCTAACAGTAATCCCTAAACCATAAATCTAACCTCAACCTTAAACCTAACCCTATCCCTAAACCTATCTTTGACCCTATCCCTTACCCTGACTTTAACCCTAACCCTAACCCTAAAGCTAACCCTAACCCTAACCCTAAACTTTTCCCTAACCCTAAACCTAACCCTAACCCTAACCCTAACCCTAACCCTTACCCTAACACTAACCCTAAATCTAACCCTAACCCTAACCCTAACCCTAACCCTAACCCTAACTCTAACCCTAACCCTAACCCTAACCCTAACGCTAACCCTAACCCTTAACCCTAAACCTAACCCTAACCCTAACCCTAACCTTTACCCTAACACTAACTCTAAACTTAACCCTAACCCTAACTCTAACCCTCACCCTAACCCTAACCCTAAACCTAACCCTAACCCTAACCCTTACCCTAACACTAACACTAAATCTGACCCTAACCCTAACGCTAACCCTAACCCTAAACCTAACCCTAACCCTAACCCTAACGCTAACCCTAACCCTAACCCTAACCAAAACCCTAACTCTAACCCTAACCCTGACCCTAAACCTAACCATAACCCTAAACCAAACCCTAACCCTAAGGCTAACTCTAACCCTTACCTTAAACCTAACCCTAACCCTAACCCTAACCCTAAACCTAACCCTAACCCTAACCCTAACGCTAACCCTAACCCTTACCCTAACCCTAAACCTAACCCTAACGCTAACCCTAACCCTAACCCTAAGGCTAACCCTAAACCTTACCATAACCCTAACCCTAACCCTAACGCCAGCCCTAACCCTAACCCTAACGCTAACCCTAACCCTAACC
>NW_027667208.1:1340000-1475000 GCF_963924665.1 Micromys minutus
CTTTAATCCTTACACTAACCCTAACCCTAACCCTAATCCTAACCCTAACCCTATCCCTAACCCTAACCATAACCCTAACCCTAACCCTAACGCTAACCCTAACCCTAAACCTAACGCTAACACTTACCCTAACCCAAACCTAAACCTAACCCTAATCCTAATGCTAACCCTAACCCTTACCCTAACCCTAACCCTAACCCTAAAGCTAACCCTAACCCTAAACCTAACGCTAACACTTACCTTAACCCAAACCTAACCCTAACCCTAATCCTAACGCTAAACCTAACCCTAACCCTAACCCTAACCCTAACACTAACCCTAAACTTAACGCTAACCCTTACCCTAACCCTAACCCTAACCCTAACCCTAACACTTACCCTAACACTAACCCTAACGCTAACCCTAACCCTAACCCTAACCTTTATCCTAACACTAACCCTAACCCTAACCCTAAACCTAACCCTAAATTTAACCCTAACCCTATCTTTAACCGTAACCCTAAACCTAACCCTAACCCTAACCCTAGCCCTAACTCTAACTTTAACTCTAACCCTAACCCTTACCCTAAACCTAACCCTAATCCTAACGCTAACCCTAACCCTAACCCTAACCCTAACCTACCTCTAAAACTAAACCTAACCCTTACCCTAACCCTAACACTAACTCTAACGCTAACCCTAAACCTTTCCCTAAACCTAACCCTAACCCTAACCTTTACCCTAACACTAACCCTAACCTTAACCCTAACCCTAACCCTAACCCTCACCATGACCCTAACCCTAACCCTAACCCTAACCCTTACCCTAACACTAACCCTAACCCTAACCCTAACCCTAAACATAACCCTAACCCTAACCCTAAACTTTACCCTAACCCTAACCCTAACCCTAACGCTAACCCTAACCCTAAGCCTCACCCTAACCCTAACCCTAACCCTAACCCTAACCCTAAGCCTATCCCTAACCCTAACCCTAACCCTAAACCTAACCCTAACCCTAATGCTAACCCTAACCCTAACCCTAACCCTAATCCTAACCCTAACCCTAAGCCTAACCCTAACGCTAACCCTAACCTTAACCCTAACCCTAACCCTAACCCTAACCCTAACCTTTACACTAACACTAACACTAACACTAACCCTAACCCTAACCCTAACCCTAACCCAAACCCTAACCCTAACCCTAACGCTAACCCTAACCCTAACCCTAAACCTAACCTTAAATTTTACCCTAACACTAACCCTAAACCTACCCTAACCCTAACCCTAACACTAACCCTAACCATAACCCTAACCCTAAACCTAAACCTAACCCTAAACCTAACCCTAACCCTAACCCTAACCCTAACCTTTACCCTAACCCTAACCCTAAACCTAACGCTAACCCTAACCCTAACCCTCACCCTAACCCTAACCCTAAGCCTAAACCTAACCCTAACCCTAACCATAACCCTAAACCTAACACTAATCCTAACCCTAACACTAACCCTAACGCTAACCCTAACCCTAACCCTAACCCTAACCTTAACCCTAACCCTAACCCTAACCCTAACGCTAACCCTAACCCTAACCCTAACCCTAACCCTAACCCTAACCCTAACCCTAACCCTAAGCCTAACCCTAACCCTAACCCTAACCCTAAGTCTAACGCTAATCTTTACCCTAACCCTAACCCTAACCCTAACCCTAACCCTAACCCTAAGCCTAACCCTAACACTAACCCTAACACTAACCCTAACCCTAACCCTAACCCTAACCCTAACGCTAACCCTAACCCTAACCCTGAATTTTTGCCCCAAATTATGGGAAATTTCTTCCTTTTTGCGACCAAATAATGGGAAATTCAGCCTTTTTACCTCAAAATAAAAGGAATTTCTGCATTTTTGCCACAAAATATTAGGAATTTCTGCCGTTTTGCCCCAAAATAAGGAAAATTTCTGACTTTTTGCCCTGAAATAAGTTAAATATCTAAAATTTTTCCCTAAAATAAAGGAAATGTCTGCTTTTTGCCTCAAAATAAGGGGAATTTTTTACTTTTTGCCCCCAAATAAGGAAAATTTCAGCCTTTTTACCTCAAAATAAGGGGAATTTCTGCATTTTTGACCCAAAATATGGGAAATTTCTGCCTTTTTGGCCAAAATAAGAAAAAGTTCTGCAATTTTTTACCAAAATAAAAGAAATTTCTGCCTTTTGCCCCAAAATAAAAAAATTTCTGCTTTTTTTTCTGAAATAAGTGAAATTTCTGCAATTTTGCCCCAAAATAAGTGGAATTTCTGAGTTTTGCCCCAAAATAAGGAGAATTTCTGTTTTTTTGCCTCAACAAATAGGCAATTTCTGCCTTTTTGCCCCACAATTAGGGAAATTTCTGCAATTTAGCTCCAAAATACGGGGAATTTCTGCCTTTTTGCCCAAAAATAAGAAAAATGCATACCTTTTTGCCATAAAAAAGAAATTTCTTCATTTTTGCTCCAAAATAAGGGGAATTTCTGCTTTTTTGCCTCTAAATAAGTGGAATTTCTGTCTTTTCCATTCAAAACAAAGGGAATTTCTGTCTTTGATGCCTTAAAATAAGGAAAATTTCTGACTTATTATCCTGAAATAAGTGAAATTTCTGCAATTTTGCCCCAAATTAAGGGAAATTTCTGCCTTTTTGCCCCCAAAAAAGGGGAATTTCAGCATTTTTGCATCAAAATAAGGGGAATTTCTGCATTATTGCCACAAAATATTAGGAATTTCTGCCTTTTTGCCCCAAAATAAGTGAAATTTCTGCAATTCGCCCCCAAATAAGGGAAATTTCTGTAATTTTGCCCCCAAATAAGTGGTATTTCTGAGTTTTGCCCCAAAATAAGGAGAATTTCTGTCTTTTTGCCCTAACATATAGGGAATTTTTGCCTTTTTTTCTCACAATTACGAGAATTTCTGCAATTTTGCTCCAAAATACGGGGAATTTCTTCGCTTTTTCCCGAAAATAAGAAGAATGCAAACCCTTTTGTCATAAAAAAAAGAAATTTTTTCATTTTTGCTCCAAAATAAGGGGAATTTCTGCTTTTTTGTCTCTAAATAAGTGGAATTTCTGTCTTTTTCTCCCAAAACAAACTGAATTTCTGTCTTTTTTGCCCAAAAATAAGGAAAATTTCTGACTTATTACCCTGAAATAAGTGAAATTTCTGCAACTTTGCCCCTAAATAAGGGAAATTTCTGCCTTTTTGCACCCAAATAAGGGGAATTTCAGCCTTTTTACCTCAAAATAAGGGGAATTTCTGCATTTTTGCCACAAAATATTAGGAATTTCTGCCTTTTTGCCCGAAAATAAGAAAATTTCTGCCTTTTTTCTCTGAAATAAGTGAAATTTCTGCAATTTCGCCCCAAAATAAGTTAAATTTCTGCAATTTTGCCAGAAAATAAGGGAAATTTCTGGAATTTTGCCCCAAAATAAGTGGAATTTCTGAGTTTTGCCCCAAAATAAGGAGAATTTCTGTCTTTTTGCCCTAACATATAGGGAATTTCTGCCTCTTTTCCCCACAATTAGGGGAATTTCTGCAATTTTGCTCGAAAATACGGGGAATTTCTGCTTTTTAGCCCGAAAATAAGTAGAATGTATACCTTTTGCCACAAAAAAAGGGAAATTTCTTCATTTTTGCTCCAAAATAAGAGGAATTTCTGCTTTTTTGCCACTAAATAAATGGAATTTCTGTCTTTTTCCCCCAAAACAAAGGGAATTTCTATCTTTTTTGCCCCAAAATAAGGAAAATTTCTGACTCATTACCCTTAAATAAGTGAAATTTCTGCAATTTTTCCTCAAAATAAAGGAAATTTCTTCCTTTTTGCCATCAAATAAGGGGAATTTCAGCCTTTTTACCTCAAAATAAGGGGAATTTTTGCATTTTTGCCCTAAAATATGGGAAATTTCTGCCTTTTTGTCCCAAAATAAGAAAAATTTATGCAATTTTGTACCAAAATAAAAGAAATTTGTGCCTTTTTGCCCCAAAATAAGACAATTTCTGCTTTTTTTTCTAAAATAAGTGAAATTTCTGCAATTTTGTCCCAAAATAACTGAAATTTCTGCAATTTTGCCCCAAAATAAGGGAAATTTCTGGAATTTTGCCCCAAAATAAGTGGAATTTCTGAGTTTTGCCCCAAAATAAGGAGAATTTCTGTCTTTTTGCCCCAACAAATAGGCAATTTCTGCCTTTTTGCCCCACAATTAGCGGAATTTCTGCAATTTTGCTCCAAAATACGGGGAATTTCTGCTTTTTTACCCACAAATAAGAAAAATGCATACCTTTTTGCCATAAAAAAAGGAAATTTCTTCATTTTTGCTTTAAAATAAGGGGAATTTCTGCTTTTTTGCCTCTAAATAAGGAAAATTTCTGACCTATTATCCTGAAATAAGTGAAATTTCTGCAATTTTGCCCTAAAATAAGGGAAATTTCTGTTTTTTTGCCCCCAAAAAAGGGGAATTTCAGGCTTTTTACATCAAAATAAGGGGAATTTCTGCATTTTTGCCACAAAATATTAGGAATTTCTTCCTTTTTGCCCCAAAATAAGGAAAATTTCTGCCTTTTTTCCCTGAAATAAGGGAAATTTCTGCAATTTTGCCCCAAAATAAGTGAAATTTCTACAATTTTGTCCCAAAATAAGGGAAATTTCTGGAATTTTGCCCCAAAATAAGTGGAATTTCTGAGTTTTGCCCCAAAATAAAGAGAATTTCTTTTGGCCCTAACATATAGGGAATTTCGGCCTTTTTTCCCCACAATTACAGGAATTTCTGCAATTTTGATCCAAAATACGAGAAATTTCTGCTTTTTTTCCCGAAAATAAGAAACATGCAAACCCTTTTGCCATAAAAAAGGGAAATTTTTTCATTTTTGCTCCAAAATAAGGGGAATTTCTGCTTTTTTGCCTCTAAATAAGTGGAATTTCTGTATTTTTCCCCCAAAACAAACTGAATTTCTGTCTTTTTGCCCGAAAATAAGAAAAATTTCTGACTTATTACCCTGAAATACGTGAAATTTCTGCAATTTTGCCCCTAAATAAGGGAAATTTCTACCTTTTTGCACCCAAATAAGGGGAATTTCAGCCTTTTTACCTCAAAATAAGGGGAATTTCTGCATTTTTGCCGCAAAATATGGGAAATTTCTGCCTTTTTGCCCAAAATAAGAAAAATTTCTGCAATTTTGTACCAAAATGAAAGAAATTTCTGCCTTTTTGCCCCAAAATAAGAAAATTTCTGCTTTTTTTTTCTGAAATAAGTGAAATTTCTGCAATTTTGCCCCAAAATAAGTGAAATTTCTGAGTTTTGCCCCAAAATAAGGAGAATTTCTGTCTTTTTGCCCTAACATATAAAGAATTTCTGCCTTTTTGCCCCACAGTTAGAGGAATTTCTTTAATTTTGCTCCAAAATACGGGGAATTTCTGCCTTTTTGTCCGAAAATAAAAAGAATGCATACCTTTTTGCCATAAAAAAGGGAAATTTCTTAATTTTTGCTCCAAAATAAGGGGAATTTCTGCTTTTTTGCCTCTAAATAAGTGGAATTTCTGTCTTTTTCCCCCCAAACAAAGGGAATTTCTGTCTTTTTTGCTTTAAAATAATGAAAATTTCTGATTAATTACCCTTAAATAAGTGAAATTTCTGCAATTTTGTTCTAAAAAAGGGAATTTTCTGACTTTTTGCCCCCAAATAAGGGGAATTTCAGCCTTTTTACCTCAAAATAAGGGGAATTTCTTCATTTTTGCCCCCAAATAAGGGGAATTTCAGCCTTTTTACCTCAAAATAAAGGGAATTTCTTAATTTTTGCCCCAAAATATGGGAAATTTCTGGAATTTTGCCCCAAAGTAATGGGAATTTCTGATTTTTGCCCCAAAATAAAGGGAAATTCTGCCTTTTGCCCCAAAATTAGAGGAATTCCTGCAATTTTGTCCGAAATACAGGGAATTTGTGCCCTTTTGCCCAAAAATAAAGGGAATGCATACCTTTTTGCCATAAAAAAGGGAAATTTCTTCATTTTTGCTCCAAAATAAGGGGAATTTCTGCTTTTTTGCCTCTAAATAAGTGGAATTTCTGTCTTTTTCCCCCAAAACAAAGGGAATTTCTGTCTTTTTTGCCCCAACATAAGGAAAATTTCTGACTTATTAACCTGAGATAAGTGAAATTTCTGCATTTTTGCCGTAAATATGGGAAATTTCTGCCTTTTTGCCCCTAAATAAGGGGAATTTCAGCTTTTTTACCTCAAAATAAGGGGAATTTCTGCACTTTTGCCACAAAATATTAGGAATTTCTGCTTTTTGCCTGAAAATAAGAAAAATTTCTGCTTTTTTTCTCTGAAATAAGTGAAATTTCTACAATTTTTCCCGAAAATAAGTGAAATTTCTGCAATTTTGCCCAAAAATAAAGGAAAATTTCTGGAATTTTGCCCCAAAATAAGTGGAATTTCTGAGTTTTGCCTTAAAATAAGGAAAATTACTGTCTTTTTGTCCTAACATATAGGGAATTTCTGCCTTTTTGCCCCAAAATTAGGGGAATTTCTGCAATTTTGCTCCAAAATACGGGGAATTAATGCTTTTTAGCCCGAAAATAAGTGGAATGTATACCTTTTGCCACAAAAAAAAGAAATTTCTTCATTTTTGCTCCAAAATAAGGGGAATTTCTGCTTTTTTGCCTCTAAATAAGTGGAATTTCTGTCTTTTTCCCTCAAAACAAAGGGAATTTCTGTCTTTTTTGCCCCAAAATAAGAAAAATTTCTGACTTATTATCCTGAAATAAGTGAAATTTCTGCAATTTTGCCCCTAAATAAGGGAAATTTCTGCCTTTTTGCACCCAAATAAGGGGAATTTCAGCCATTTTACCTCAAAATAAGGGCAATTTCTGCATTTTTGCCGCAAAATATGGGAAATTTCTGCCTTTTGCCCCAAAATAAGAAAATTTCTGCTTTTTTTTCTGAAATAAGTGAAATTTCTGCAATTTTGCCCCAAAATAAGTGAAATTTCTGAGTTTTGCCCCAAAATAAGGAGAATTTCTGTCTTTTTGCGCTAACATATAGGGAATTTCTGCCTTTTTGCCCCACAGTTAGAGGAATTTCTTTAATTTTGCTCCAAAATACGGGGAATTTCTGCCTTTTTGTCCGAAAATAAAAAGAATGCATACCTTTTTGCCATAAAAAAGGGAAATTTCTTCATTTTTGCTCCAAAATAAGGGGAATTTCTGCTTTTTTGCCTCTAAATAAGTGGAATTTCTGTCTTTTTCCCCCAAAACAAAGGGAATTTCTGTCTTTTTTGCCCCAAAATAAGGAAAATTTCTGACTTATTACCCTGAAATAAGTGAAATTTCTGCAATTTTTCCTCAAAATAAGAAAAATTTCTGAATTTTTGCCCTAAAATAAGGGAAATTTCAACCTTATTACCTCAAAATAAGGGGAATTTTTGCATTTTTGCCCTAAAACATGGGAAATTTCTGCCTTTTTGTCCCAAAATAAGAAAACTTTATGCAATTTTGTACCAAAATAAAAGAAATTTCTGCCATTTTGCCTCAAAATAAGAAAATTTCTGCTTTTTTTTTTGAAATAAGTGAAATTTCTGAAATTTTGCCTCAAAATAAGTGAAATTTCTGCAATTTTGCCCCAAAATAAGGGAAATTTCTGGAATTTTGCCCCAAAATAAGTGGAATTTCTGAGTTTTATCCCAAAATAAAGAGTATTTCTGTCTTTTTGCCCCAACCTATAGGGAATTTCTGCCTTTTTGCCCCACAATTAGGGTATTTCTGCTATTTTGCTCCAAATTACGGGGAATTTCTGCCTTTTTGCCCGAAAATAAGAAGAATGCATACTCTTTTGCCATAAAAAAAGGAAATTTCTTCATTTTTGCTTTAAAATAAGGGGAATTTCTGCTTTTTTGCCTCTAAATAAGGAAAATTTCTGACTTATTATCCTGAAATAAGTGAAATTTCTGCAATTTTGCCCCAAAATAAGGGAAATTTCTGTTTTTTTGTCCCCAAAGAAGGGGAATTTCAGCCTCTTTACATCAAAATAAGGGGAATTTCTGCCTTTTTGCCACAAAATATTAGGAATTTCTGCCTTTTTGCCCCAAAATAAGGAAAATTTCTGCCTTTTTTCCCTGAAATAAGTGAAATTTCTGCAATTTTGCCGCAAAATAAGTGAAATTTCTGCAATTTTGCCCCAAAATAAGGGAAATTTCTGGAATTTTGCCCCAAAATAAGTGGAATTTCTAGTTTTGCCCCAAAATAAGGAGAATTTCTGTCTTTTTGCCCTAACATATAGGGAATTTCTGCCTTTTTGCCCCACAATTAGGGTATTTCTGCAATTTTGCTCCAAAATACAGGGAATTTCTGCCTTTTGGCCCGAAAATAAGAAAAATGCATCCCTTTTTGCCATAAAAAGGGAAATTTCTTCATTTGTGCTTCAAAATAAGGGAAATTTCTGCTTTTTTGCCTCTAAATAAGTGGAATTTCTGTCTTTCTGCCCCAAAACAAAGGGAATTTTTGTCTTTTTTGCCCCAAAATAAAGAAAATTTCTGACTTATTACCCTGAAGTAAGTGAAATTTCTGCAATTTTGCCCCAAAATAAGGGTAATTTCTGCCTTATTGCCACAATATAAGGGGAATTTCAGCCTTTTTACCTCAAAATAAAAGGAATTTCTGCATTTTTGCCACAAAATATTAGGAATTTCTGCCTTTTTGCCCCAAAAATAAGGAAAATTTCTGACTTTTTGCCCTGAAATAAGTTAAATTTCTAAAATTTTTCCCTAAAATAAGGGAAATGTCTGCTTTTTGCCTCAAAATAAAGGGAATTTCTTTTTTTGCCCACAAATGAGGGTAACTTCAGCTTTTTTACCTCAAAATAAGGGGAATTTCTGCATTTTTGACCCAAAATATCGGAAATTTCTGCCTTTTTGCCCAAAATAAAAAAAAAATTCTGCAATTTTGTACCAAAATAAAAGAAATTTCTGCCTTTTTGCCACAAAATAAGAAATTTTCTGCTTTTTTACCCTGAAATAAGTGTAATTTCTGCAATTTTGCCCAAAAATAAGTGAAATTTCTGCAATTTTGCCCCAAAATAAGGGAAATTTCTGGAATTTTGCCTCAAAATAAGTTGAATTTCTGAGTTTTGCCCCAAAATAAAGAGAATTTCTGTCTTTTTGCCCCAACATAGAGGGAATTTCTGCCTTTTTGTCCCACAATTCGGGGAATTTCTGCAATTTTGCTCCAAATTACGGGGAATTTCTGCCTTTTTGCCCGAATATAAGAAGAATGCATACCTTTTTGCCATAAAAAGAGAAATTTCTTCATTTTTGCTCCAAAATAAAAGGAATTTCTGCTTTTTGCCTCTAAATAAGTGGAATTTCTGTCTTTTTCCCCTAAAACAAATGGAATTTCTGTCTTTTTTGCCCCAAAATAAGGAAAAATTCTGACGTGTTACCCTTAAAGAAGTGAAATTTCTGCAATTTTGCCTCTAAATAAGGGAAATTTCTGCCTTTTTGCACCCATATAAGGGAAATTTCAACCTTTTTACCTCAAAATAAGGGGAATTTCTGCATTTTTGCCCCCAAATATTCGAAATTTCTGGAATTTTGCCCCAAAGTAATGGGAATTTCTGATTTTTGTTCCAAAATAAAGAGAAATTCTGCCTTTTGCCCCAAAATTAGAGGAATTCCTGCAATTTTGCTCCAAAACACGGGGAATTTCTGCCTTTTTGCCCGAAAATAAAGGGAATGCATAAATTTTTGCTATAAAAAAGGGAAATTTCTTCATTTTTGCTCCAAAATAAGGGGATTTTCTGCTTTTTTGCCTCTAAATAAGTGGAATTTCGGTCTTTTTCCCCCAAAACAAAGGGAATTTCTGTCTTTTTTGCCCCGAAATAAGGAAAATTTCTGACTTATTACCCTGAAATAAGTGAAATTTCTGCAATTTTGCTCAAAAATAAGAGAAATTTCTGCTTTTTTGCCCGAAAATAAGGGAAATTTCTGGAATTTTGCCCCAAAATAAGTGGAATTTCTGAGTTTTGCCCCAAAATAAAAAGAATTTCTGTCTTTTTGCCCTAACATATAAGGAATTTCTGCCTTTTTGCCCCACAATTAGGGGAATTTCTGGAATTTTGCTGCAAAATACGGGGAATTTCTGCTTTTTAGCCCGAAATAAGTGGAATGTATACCTTTTGCCACAAAAAAGGGAAATTTCTTCATTTTTGCTCCAAAATAAGGGGAATTTCTGCTTTTTTGCCTCTAAATAAGTGGAATTTCTGTCTTTTGCCCCCAAAACAAAGGTAATTTCTATCTTTTTTGCCCCAAAATAAGAAAAATTTCTGACTTATTACCATGAAATAAGGGAAATTTCTGCAATTTTTCCTCAAAATAAGGGAAATTTCTTTCTTTTTGCCCTCAAATAAGGGGAATTTCATCCTTTTAACCTCAAAATAAGGGGAATTTTTGCATTTTTGCCGTAAATATGGGAAATTTCTGCCTTTTTGCCCCCAAATAAGGGGAATTTCAGCTTTTTTACCTCAAAATAAGGGGAATTTCTGCACTTTTGCCACAAAATATTAGGAATTTCTGCTTTTTGCCCGAAAATAAGAAAAATTTCTGCATTTTTTCTCTGAAATAAGTGAAATTTCTATAATTTTTCCCGAAAATAAGTGAAATTTCTGCAATTTTGCCCAAAAATAAGGGAAATTTTTGGAATTTTGCTCCAAAATAAGTGGAATTTCTGAGTTTTGCCCCAAAATAAGGAAAATTACTGTCTTTTTGTCCTAACATATAGGGAATTTCTGCCTTTTTGCCCCACAATTAGGGGAATTTCTGCAATTTTGCTCCAAAATACCGGGAATTAATGCTTTTTAGCCCGAAAATAAGTGGAATGTATACCTTTTGCCACAAAAAAAAAGAAATTTCTTCATTTTTGCTCCAAAATAAGGGGAATTTCTGCTTTTTTGCCTCTAAATAAGTGGAATTTCTGTCTTTTTCCCTCAAAACAAAGGGAATTTCTGTCTTTTTTGCCCCAAAATAAGAAAAATTTCTGACTTATTACCCTGAAATAAGTGAAATTTCTGCAATTTTGCCCCTAAATAAGGGAAATTTCTGCCTTTTTGCACCCAAATAAGGGGAATTTCAGCCTTTTTACCTCAAAATAAGGGGAATTTCTGCATTTTTGCCGCAAAATATGGGAAATTTCTGCCTTTTGCCCCAAAATAAGAAAATTTCTGCTTTTTTTTCTGAAATAAGTGAAATTTCTGCAATTTTGCCCCAAAATAAGTGAAATTTCTGAGTTTTGCCCCAAAATAAGGAGAATTTCTGTCTTTTTGCGCTAACATATAGGGAATTTCTGCCTTTTTGCCCCACAGTTAGAGGAATTTCTTTAATTTTGCTCCAAAATACGGGGAATTTCTGCCTTTTTGTCCGAAAATAAAAAGAATGCATACCTTTTTGCCATAAAAAAGGGAAATTTCTTCATTTTTGCTCCAAAATAAGGGGAATTTCTGCTTTTTTGCCTCTAAATAAGTGGAATTTCTGTCTTTTTCCCCCAAAACAAAGAAAATTTCTGTCTTTTTTGCCCCAAAATAAGGAAAATTTCTGACTTATTACCCTGAAATAAGTGAAATTTCTGCAATTTTTCCTCAAAATAAGAAAAATTTCTGAATTTTTGCCCTAAAATAAGGGAAATTTCAACCTTATTACCTCAAAATAAGGGGAATTTTTGCATTTTTGCCCTAAAACATGGGAAATTTCTGCCTTTTTGTCCCAAAATAAGAAAACTTTATGCAATTTTGTACCAAAATAAAAGAAATTTCTGCCATTTTGCCTCAAAATAAGAAAATTTCTGCTTTTTTTTTGAAATAAGTGAAATTTCTGAAATTTTGCCTCAAAATAAGTGAAATTTCTGCAATTTTGCCCCAAAATAAGGGAAATTTCTGGAATTTTGCCCCAAAATAAGTGGAATTTCTGAGTTTTATCCCAAAATAAAGAGTATTTCTGTCTTTTTGCCCCAACCTATAGGGAATTTCTGCCTTTTTGCCCCACAATTAGGGTATTTCTGCTATTTTGCTCCAAATTACGGGGAATTTCTGCCTTTTTGCCCGAAAATAAGAAGAATGCATACTCTTTTGCCATAAAAAAAGGAAATTTCTTCATTTTTGCTTTAAAATAAGGGGAATTTCTGCTTTTTTGCCTCTAAATAAGGAAAATTTCTGACTTATTATCCTGAAATAAGTGAAATTTCTGCAATTTTGCCCCAAAATAAGGGAAATTTCTGTTTTTTTGTCCCCAAAGAAGGGGAATTTCAGCCTCTTTACATCAAAATAAGGGGAATTTCTGCCTTTTTGCCACAAAATATTAGGAATTTCTGCCTTTTTGCCCCAAAATAAGGAAAATTTCTGCCTTTTTTCCCTGAAATAAGTGAAATTTCTGCAATTTTGCCGCAAAATAAGTGAAATTTCTGCAATTTTGCCCCAAAATAAGGGAAATTTCTGGAATTTTGCCCCAAAATAAGTGGAATTTCTAGTTTTGCCCCAAAATAAGGAGAATTTCTGTCTTTTTGCCCTAACATATAGGGAATTTCTGCCTTTTTGCCCCACAATTAGGGTATTTCTGCAATTTTGCTCCAAAATACAGGGAATTTCTGCCTTTTGGCCCGAAAATAAGAAAAATGCATCCCTTTTTGCCATAAAAAGGGAAATTTCTTCATTTGTGCTTCAAAATAAGGGAAATTTCTGCTTTTTTGCCTCTAAATAAGTGGAATTTCTGTCTTTCTGCCCCAAAACAAAGGGAATTTTTGTCTTTTTTGCCCCAAAATAAAGAAAATTTCTGACTTATTACCCTGAAGTAAGTGAAATTTCTGCAATTTTGCCCCAAAATAAGGGTAATTTCTGCCTTATTGCCACAATATAAGGGGAATTTCAGCCTTTTTACCTCAAAATAAAAGGAATTTCTGCATTTTTGCCACAAAATATTAGGAATTTCTGCCTTTTTGCCCCAAAAATAAGGAAAATTTCTGACTTTTTGCCCTGAAATAAGTTAAATTTCTAAAATTTTTCCCTAAAATAAGGGAAATGTCTGCTTTTTGCCTCAAAATAAAGGGAATTTCTTTTTTTGCCCACAAATGAGGGTAACTTCAGCTTTTTTACCTCAAAATAAGGGGAATTTCTGCATTTTTGACCCAAAATATCGGAAATTTCTGCCTTTTTGCCCAAAATAAAAAAAAAATTCTGCAATTTTGTACCAAAATAAAAGAAATTTCTGCCTTTTTGCCACAAAATAAGAAATTTTCTGCTTTTTTACCCTGAAATAAGTGTAATTTCTGCAATTTTGCCCAAAAATAAGTGAAATTTCTGCAATTTTGCCCCAAAATAAGGGAAATTTCTGGAATTTTGCCTCAAAATAAGTTGAATTTCTGAGTTTTGCCCCAAAATAAAGAGAATTTCTGTCTTTTTGCCCCAACATAGAGGGAATTTCTGCCTTTTTGTCCCACAATTCGGGGAATTTCTGCAATTTTGCTCCAAATTACGGGGAATTTCTGCCTTTTTGCCCGAATATAAGAAGAATGCATACCTTTTTGCCATAAAAAGAGAAATTTCTTCATTTTTGCTCCAAAATAAAAGGAATTTCTGCTTTTTGCCTCTAAATAAGTGGAATTTCTGTCTTTTTCCCCTAAAACAAATGGAATTTCTGTCTTTTTTGCCCCAAAATAAGGAAAAATTCTGACGTGTTACCCTTAAAGAAGTGAAATTTCTGCAATTTTGCCTCTAAATAAGGGAAATTTCTGCCTTTTTGCACCCATATAAGGGAAATTTCAACCTTTTTACCTCAAAATAAGGGGAATTTCTGCATTTTTGCCCCCAAATATTCGAAATTTCTGGAATTTTGCCCCAAAGTAATGGGAATTTCTGATTTTTGTTCCAAAATAAAGAGAAATTCTGCCTTTTGCCCCAAAATTAGAGGAATTCCTGCAATTTTGCTCCAAAACACGGGGAATTTCTGCCTTTTTGCCCGAAAATAAAGGGAATGCATAAATTTTTGCTATAAAAAAGGGAAATTTCTTCATTTTTGCTCCAAAATAAGGGGATTTTCTGCTTTTTTGCCTCTAAATAAGTGGAATTTCGGTCTTTTTCCCCCAAAACAAAGGGAATTTCTGTCTTTTTTGCCCCGAAATAAGGAAAATTTCTGACTTATTACCCTGAAATAAGTGAAATTTCTGCAATTTTGCTCAAAAATAAGAGAAATTTCTGCTTTTTTGCCCGAAAATAAGGGAAATTTCTGGAATTTTGCCCCAAAATAAGTGGAATTTCTGAGTTTTGCCCCAAAATAAAAAGAATTTCTGTCTTTTTGCCCTAACATATAAGGAATTTCTGCCTTTTTGCCCCACAATTAGGGGAATTTCTGGAATTTTGCTGCAAAATACGGGGAATTTCTGCTTTTTAGCCCGAAATAAGTGGAATGTATACCTTTTGCCACAAAAAAGGGAAATTTCTTCATTTTTGCTCCAAAATAAGGGGAATTTCTGCTTTTTTGCCTCTAAATAAGTGGAATTTCTGTCTTTTGCCCCCAAAACAAAGGTAATTTCTATCTTTTTTGCCCCAAAATAAGAAAAATTTCTGACTTATTACCATGAAATAAGGGAAATTTCTGCAATTTTTCCTCAAAATAAGGGAAATTTCTTTCTTTTTGCCCTCAAATAAGGGGAATTTCATCCTTTTAACCTCAAAATAAGGGGAATTTTTGCATTTTTGCCGTAAATATGGGAAATTTCTGCCTTTTTGCCCCCAAATAAGGGGAATTTCAGCTTTTTTACCTCAAAATAAGGGGAATTTCTGCACTTTTGCCACAAAATATTAGGAATTTCTGCTTTTTGCCCGAAAATAAGAAAAATTTCTGCATTTTTTCTCTGAAATAAGTGAAATTTCTATAATTTTTCCCGAAAATAAGTGAAATTTCTGCAATTTTGCCCAAAAATAAGGGAAATTTTTGGAATTTTGCTCCAAAATAAGTGGAATTTCTGAGTTTTGCCCCAAAATAAGGAAAATTACTGTCTTTTTGTCCTAACATATAGGGAATTTCTGCCTTTTTGCCCCACAATTAGGGGAATTTCTGCAATTTTGCTCCAAAATACCGGGAATTAATGCTTTTTAGCCCGAAAATAAGTGGAATGTATACCTTTTGCCACAAAAAAAAAGAAATTTC
The DNA here is from genome assembly GCF_963924665.1 of Micromys minutus. Taxonomy (NCBI): domain Eukaryota; kingdom Metazoa; phylum Chordata; class Mammalia; order Rodentia; family Muridae; genus Micromys; species Micromys minutus. Next base: position 1,355,179 of record NW_027667208.1, read on the forward strand.
TTCATTTTTGCTCCAAAATAAGGGGAATTTCTGCTTTTTTGCCTCTAAATAAGTGGAATTTCTGTCTTTTTCCCTCAAAACAAAGGGAATTTCTGTCTTTTTTGCCCCAAAATAAGAAAAATTTCTGACTTATTACCCTGAAATAAGTGAAATTTCTGCAATTTTGCCCCTAAATAAGGGAAATTTCTGCCTTTTTGCACCCAAATAAGGGGAATTTCAGCCTTTTTACCTCAAAATAAGGGGAATTTCTGCATTTTTGCCGCAAAATATGGGAAATTTCTGCCTTTTGCCCCAAAATAAGAAAATTTCTGCTTTTTTTTCTGAAATAAGTGAAATTTCTGCAATTTTGCCCCAAAATAAGTGAAATTTCTGAGTTTTGCCCCAAAATAAGGAGAATTTCTGTCTTTTTGCGCTAACATATAGGGAATTTCTGCATTTTGCCCCACAGTTAGAGGAATTTCTTTAATTTTGCTCCAAAATACGGGGAATTTCTGCCTTTTTGTCCGAAAATAAAAAGAATGCATACCTTTTTGCCATAAAAAAGGGAAATTTCTTCATTTTTGCTCCAAAATAAGGGGAATTTCTGCTTTTTTGCCTCTAAATAAGTGGAATTTCTGTCTTTTTCCCCCAAAACAAAGAAAATTTCTGTCTTTTTTGCCCCAAAATAAGGAAAATTTCTGACTTATTACCCTGAAATAAGTGAAATTTCTGCAATTTTTCCTCAAAATAAGAAAAATTTCTGAATTTTTGCCCTAAAATAAGGGAAATTTCAACCTTATTACCTCAAAATAAGGGGAATTTTTGCATTTTTGCCCTAAAACATGGGAAATTTCTGCCTTTTTGTCCCAAAATAAGAAAACTTTATGCAATTTTGTACCAAAATAAAAGAAATTTCTGCCATTTTGCCTCAAAATAAGAAAATTTCTGCTTTTTTTTTGAAATAAGTGAAATTTCTGAAATTTTGCCTCAAAATAAGTGAAATTTCTGCAATTTTGCCCCAAAATAAGGGAAATTTCTGGAATTTTGCCCCAAAATAAGTGGAATTTCTGAGTTTTATCCCAAAATAAAGAGTATTTCTGTCTTTTTGCCCCAACCTATAGGGAATTTCTGCCTTTTTGCCCCACAATTAGGGTATTTCTGCTATTTTGCTCCAAATTACGGGGAATTTCTGCCTTTTTGCCCGAAAATAAGAAGAATGCATACTCTTTTGCCATAAAAAAAGGAAATTTCTTCATTTTTGCTTTAAAATAAGGGGAATTTCTGCTTTTTTGCCTCTAAATAAGGAAAATTTCTGACTTATTATCCTGAAATAAGTGAAATTTCTGCAATTTTGCCCCAAAATAAGGGAAATTTCTGTTTTTTTGTCCCCAAAGAAGGGGAATTTCAGCCTCTTTACATCAAAATAAGGGGAATTTCTGCCTTTTTGCCACAAAATATTAGGAATTTCTGCCTTTTTGCCCCAAAATAAGGAAAATTTCTGCCTTTTTTCCCTGAAATAAGTGAAATTTCTGCAATTTTGCCGCAAAATAAGTGAAATTTCTGCAATTTTGCCCCAAAATAAGGGAAATTTCTGGAATTTTGCCCCAAAATAAGTGGAATTTCTAGTTTTGCCCCAAAATAAGGAGAATTTCTGTCTTTTTGCCCTAACATATAGGGAATTTCTGCCTTTTTGCCCCACAATTAGGGTATTTCTGCAATTTTGCTCCAAAATACAGGGAATTTCTGCCTTTTGGCCCGAAAATAAGAAAAATGCATCCCTTTTTGCCATAAAAAGGGAAATTTCTTCATTTGTGCTTCAAAATAAGGGAAATTTCTGCTTTTTTGCCTCTAAATAAGTGGAATTTCTGTCTTTCTGCCCCAAAACAAAGGGAATTTTTGTCTTTTTTGCCCCAAAATAAAGAAAATTTCTGACTTATTACCCTGAAGTAAGTGAAATTTCTGCAATTTTGCCCCAAAATAAGGGTAATTTCTGCCTTATTGCCACAATATAAGGGGAATTTCAGCCTTTTTACCTCAAAATAAAAGGAATTTCTGCATTTTTGCCACAAAATATTAGGAATTTCTGCCTTTTTGCCCCAAAAATAAGGAAAATTTCTGACTTTTTGCCCTGAAATAAGTTAAATTTCTAAAATTTTTCCCTAAAATAAGGGAAATGTCTGCTTTTTGCCTCAAAATAAAGGGAATTTCTTTTTTTGCCCACAAATGAGGGTAACTTCAGCTTTTTTACCTCAAAATAAGGGGAATTTCTGCATTTTTGACCCAAAATATGGGAAATTTCTGCCTTTTTGCCCAAAATAAAAAAAAAATTCTGCAATTTTGTACCAAAATAAAAGAAATTTCTGCCTTTTTGCCACAAAATAAGAAATTTTCTGCTTTTTTACCCTGAAATAAGTGTAATTTCTGCAATTTTGCCCAAAAATAAGTGAAATTTCTGCAATTTTGCCCCAAAATAAGGGAAATTTCTGGAATTTTGCCTCAAAATAAGTTGAATTTCTGAGTTTTGCCCCAAAATAAAGAGAATTTCTGTCTTTTTGCCCCAACATAGAGGGAATTTCTGCCTTTTTGTCCCACAATTCGGGGAATTTCTGCAATTTTGCTCCAAATTACGGGGAATTTCTGCCTTTTTGCCCGAATATAAGAAGAATGCATACCTTTTTGCCATAAAAAGAGAAATTTCTTCATTTTTGCTCCAAAATAAAAGGAATTTCTGCTTTTTGCCTCTAAATAAGTGGAATTTCTGTCTTTTTCCCCTAAAACAAATGGAATTTCTGTCTTTTTTGCCCCAAAATAAGGAAAAATTCTGACGTGTTACCCTTAAAGAAGTGAAATTTCTGCAATTTTGCCTCTAAATAAGGGAAATTTCTGCCTTTTTGCACCCATATAAGGGAAATTTCAACCTTTTTACCTCAAAATAAGGGGAATTTCTGCATTTTTGCCCCCAAATATTCGAAATTTCTGGAATTTTGCCCCAAAGTAATGGGAATTTCTGATTTTTGTTCCAAAATAAAGAGAAATTCTGCCTTTTGCCCCAAAATTAGAGGAATTCCTGCAATTTTGCTCCAAAACACGGGGAATTTCTGCCTTTTTGCCCGAAAATAAAGGGAATGCATAAATTTTTGCTATAAAAAAGGAAAATTTCTTCATTTTTGCTCCAAAATAAGGGGATTTTCTGCTTTTTTGCCTCTAAATAAGTGGAATTTCGGTCTTTTTCCCCCAAAACAAAGGGAATTTCTGTCTTTTTTGCCCCGAAATAAGGAAAATTTCTGACTTATTACCCTGAAATAAGTGAAATTTCTGCAATTTTGCCCAAAAATAAGAGAAATTTCTGCTTTTTTGCCCGAAAATAAGGGAAATTTCTGGAATTTTGCCCCAAAATAAGTGGAATTTCTGAGTTTTGCCCCAAAATAAAAAGAATTTCTGTCTTTTTGCCCTAACATATAAGGAATTTCTGCCTTTTTGCCCCACAATTAGGGGAATTTCTGGAATTTTGCTGCAAAATACGGGGAATTTCTGCTTTTTAGCCCGAAATAAGTGGAATGTATACCTTTTGCCACAAAAAATGGAAATTTCTTCATTTTTGCTCCAAAATAAGGGGAATTTCTGCTTTTTTGCCTCTAAATAAGTGGAATTTCTGTCTTTTGCCCCCAAAACAAAGGTAATTTCTATCTTTTTTGCCCCAAAATAAGAAAAATTTCTGACTTATTACCATGAAATAAGGGAAATTTCTGCAATTTTTCCTCAAAATAAGGGAAATTTCTTTCTTTTTGCCCTCAAATAAGGGGAATTTCAGCCTTTTAACCTCAAAATAAGGGGAATTTTTGCATTTTTGCCATAAATATGGGAAATTTCTGCCTTTTTGCCCCCAAATAAGGGGAATTTCAGCTTTTTTACCTCAAAATAAGGGGAATTTCTGCACTTTTGCCACAAAATATTAGGAATTTCTGCTTTTTGCCCGAAAATAATAAAAATTTCTGCTTTTTTTCTCTGAAATAAGTGAAATTTCTACAATTTTTCCCGAAAATAAGTGAAATTTCTGCAATTTTGCCCAAAAATAAGGGAAATTTTTGGAATTTTGCCCCAAAATAAGTGGAATTTCTGAGTTTTGCCCCAAAATAAGGAAAATTACTGTCTTTTTGTCCTAACATATAGGGAATTTCTGCCTTTTTGCCCCACAATTAGGGGAATTTCTGCAATTTTGCTCCAAAATACCGGGAATTAATGCTTTTTAGCCCGAAAATAAGTGGAATGTATACCTTTTGCCACAAAAAAAAAGAAATTTCTTCATTTTTGCTCCAAAATAAGGGGAATTTCTGCTTTTTTGCCTTCAAATAAGTGGAATTTCTGTCTTTTTCCCTCAAAACAAAGGGAATTTCTGTCTTTTTTGCCCCAAAATAAGAAAAATTTCTGACTTATTACCCTGAAATAAGTGAAATTTCTGCAATTTTGCCCCTAAATAAGGGAAATTTCTGCCTTTTTGCACCCAAATAAGGGGAATTTCAGCCTTTTTACCTCAAAATAAGGGGAATTTCTGCATTTTTGCCGCAAAATATGGGAAATTTCTGCCTTTTGCCCCAAAATAAGAAAATTTCTGCTTTTTTTTCTGAAATAAGTGAAATTTCTGCAATTTTGCCCCAAAATAAGTGAAATTTCTGAGTTTTGCCCCAAAATAAGGAGAATTTCTGTCTTTTTGCGCTAACATATAGGGAATTTCTGCCTTTTTGCCCCACAGTTAGAGGAATTTCTTTAATTTTGCTCCAAAATACGGGGAATTTCTGCCTTTTTGTCCGAAAATAAAAAGAATGCATACCTTTTTGCCATAAAAAAGGGAAATTTCTTCATTTTTGCTCCAAAATAAGGGGAATTTCTGCTTTTTTGCCTCTAAATAAGTGGAATTTCTGTCTTTTTCCCCCAAAACAAAGGGAATTTCTGTCTTTTTTGCCCCAAAATAAGGAAAATTTCTGACTTATTACCCTGAAATAAGTGAAATTTCTGCAATTTTTCCTCAAAATAAGAAAAATTTCTGAATTTTTGCCCTAAAATAAGGGAAATTTCAAACTTATTACCTCAAAATAAGGGGAATTTTTGCATTTTTGCCCTAAAACATGGGAAATTTCTGCCTTTTTGTCCCAAAATAAGAAAACTTTATGCAATTTTGTAACAAAATAAAAGAAATTTCTGCCATTTTGCCTCAAAATAAGAAAATTTCTGCTTTTTTTTTGAAATAAGTGAAATTTCTGAAATTTTGCCTCAAAATAAGTGAAATTTCTGCAATTTTGCCCCAAAATAAGGGAAATTTCTGGAATTTTGCCCCAAAATAAGTGGAATTTCTGAGTTTTATCCCAAAATAAAGAGTATTTCTGTCTTTTTGCCCCAACCTATAGGGAATTTCTGCCTTTTTGCCCCACAATTAGGGTATTTCTGCTATTTTGCTCCAAATTACGGGGAATTTCTGCCTTTTTGCCCGAAAATAAGAAGAATGCATACTCTTTTGCCATAAAAAAAGGAAATTTCTTCATTTTTGCTTTAAAATAAGGGGAATTTCTGCTTTTTTGCCTCTAAATAAGGAAAATTTCTGACTTATTATCCTGAAATAAGTGAAATTTCTGCAATTTTGCCCCAAAATAAGGGAAATTTCTGTTTTTTTGTCCCCAAAGAAGGGGAATTTCAGCCTCTTTACATCAAAATAAGGGGAATTTCTGCCTTTTTGCCACAAAATATTAGGAATTTCTGCCTTTTTGCCCCAAAATAAGGAAAATTTCTGCCTTTTTTCCCTGAAATAAGGGAAATTTCTGGAATTTTGCCCCAAAATAAGTGGAATTTCTAGTTTTGCCCCAAAATAAGGAGAATTTCTGTCTTTTTGCCCTAACATATAGGGAATTTCTGCCTTTTTGCCCCACAATTAGGGTATTTCTGCAATTTTGCTCCAAAATACAGGGAATTTCTGCCTTTTGGCCCGAAAATAAGAAAAATGCATCCCTTTTTGCCATAAAAAGGGAAATTTCTTCATTTGTGCTTCAAAATAAGGGAAATTTCTGCTTTTTTGCCTCTAAATAAGTGGAATTTCTGTCTTTCTGCCCCAAAACAAAGGGAATTTTTGTCTTTTTTGCCCCAAAATAAAGAAAATTTCTGACTTATTACCCTGAAGTAAGTGAAATTTCTGCAATTTTGCCCCAAAATAAGGGTAATTTCTGCCTTATTGCCACAAAATAAGGGGAATTTCAGCCTTTTTACCTCAAAATAAAAGGAATTTCTGCATTTTTGCCACAAAATATTAGGAATTTCTGCCTTTTTGCCCCAAAAATAAGGAAAATTTCTGACTTTTTGCCCTGAAATAAGTTAAATTTCTAAAATTTTTCCCTAAAATAAGGGAAATGTCTGCTTTTTGCCTCAAAATAAAGGGAATTTCTCTTTTTGCCCACAAATGAGGGTAACTTCAGCTTTTTTACCTCAAAATAAGGGGAATTTCTGCATTTTTGACCCAAAATATGGGAAATTTCTGCCTTTTTGCCCAAAATAAAAAAAAATTCTGCAATTTTGTACCAAAATAAAAGAAATTTCTGCCTTTTTGCCACAAAATAAGAAATTTTCTGCTTTTTTACCCTGAAATAAGTGTAATTTCTGCAATTTTGCCCAAAAATAAGTGAAATTTCTGCAATTTTGCCCCAAAATAAGGGAAATTTCTGGAATTTTGCCTCAAAATAAGTTGAATTTCTGAGTTTTGCCCCAAAATAAAGAGAATTTCTGTCTTTTTGCCCCAACATAGAGGGAATTTCTGCCTTTTTGTCCCACAATTCGGGGAATTTCTGCAATTTTGCTCCAAATTACGGGGAATTTCTGCCTTTTTGCCCGAATATAAGAAGAATGCATACCTTTTTGCCATAAAAAGAGAAATTTCTTCATTTTTGCTCCAAAATAAAAGGAATTTCTGCTTTTTGCCTCTAAATAAGTGGAATTTCTGTCTTTTTCCCCTAAAACAAATGGAATTTCTGTCTTTCTTGCCCCAAAATAAGGAAAAATTCTGACGTGTTACCCTTAAAGAAGTGAAATTTCTGCAATTTTGCCTCTAAATAAGGGAAATTTCTGCCTTTTTGCACCCATATAAGGGAAATTTCAACCTTTTTACCTCAAAATAAGGGGAATTTCTGCATTTTTGCCCCCAAATATTCGAAATTTCTGGAATTTTGCCCCAAAGTAATGGGAATTTCTGATTTTTGTTCCAAAATAAAGAGAAATTCTGCCTTTTGCCCCAAAATTAGAGGAATTCCTGCAATTTTGCTCCAAAACACGGGGAATTTCTGCCTTTTTGCCCGAAAATAAAGGGAATGCATAAATTTTTGCTATAAAAAAGGGAAATTTCTTCATTTTTGCTCCAAAATAAGGGGATTTTCTGCTTTTTTGCCTCTAAATAAGTGGAATTTCGGTCTTTTTTCCCCAAAACAAAGGGAATTTCTGTCTTTTTTGCCCCGAAATAAGGAAAATTTCTGACTTATTACCCTGAAATAAGTGAAATTTCTGCAATTTTGCCCAAAAATAAGAGAAATTTCTGCTTTTTTGCCCGAAAATAAGGGAAATTTCTGGAATTTTGCCCCAAAATAAGTGGAATTTCTGAGTTTTGCCCCAAAATAAAAAGAATTTCTGTCTTTTTGCCCTAACATATAAGGAATTTCTGCCTTTTTGCCCCACAATTAGGGGAATTTCTGGAATTTTGCTGCAAAATACGGGGAATTTCTGCTTTTTAGCCGAAATAAGTGGAATGTGTACCTTTTGCCACAAAAAAGGGAAATTTCTTCATTTTTGCTCCAAAATAAGGGGAATTTCTGCTTTTTTGGCTCTAAATAAGTGGAATTTCTGTCTTTTGCCCCCAAAACAAAGGTAATTTCTATCTTTTTTGCCCCAAAATAAGAAAAATTTCTGACTTATTACCATGAAATAAGGGAAATTTCTGCAATTTTTCCTCAAAATAAGGGAAATTTCTTTCTTTTTGCCCTCAAATAAGGGGAATTTCAGCCTTTTAACCTCAAAATAAGGGGAATTTTTGCATTTTTGCCGTAAATATGAGAAATTTCTGCCTTTTTGTCCCAAAATAAGAAAAATTTATGCAATTTTGTACCAAAATAAAAGAAATTTCTGCCTTTTTGCCCCAAAATAAGAAAATTTCTGCTTTTTTCTCTGAAATAAGTGAAATTTCTGAAATTTTGCCCCAAAAAAAGTGAAATTTCTGCAATTTTGCCCCAAAATAAGGGAAATTTTTGGAATTTTGCCCCAAAATAAGTGGAATTTCTGAGTTTTACCCCAAAATAAAGAGAATTTCTGTCTTTTTGCCCTAACATATAGGGAATTTCTGCCTATTTGCCCCACAATTAGGGTATTTCTGCAATTTTGCTCCAAAATACGGAGAATTTCTGCCTTTTGGCCCGAAAATAAGAATAATGCATAACTTCTTGCCATAAAAAGGGTAATTTCTTCATTTGTGCTCCAAAATAACGGGAATTTCTGCTTTTTTGCCTCTAAATAAGTGGAATTTCTGTCTTTCTCCCCCAACACAAAGGGAATTTTTGTCTTTTTGCCCCAAAATAAGGAAAATTTATGCCGTTTTTCCCTAAAATAAGTGAAATTTCTGCAATTTTGCCCCAAAATAAGGGAAATTTCTGGAATTTTGCCACAAAATAAGTGGAATTTCTGAGTTTGCCCTAAAATAAGGAGAATTTCTGTCTTTTTGCCCTAACATATAGAAAATTTTTGCATTTTTTCCCCACAATTACGAGAATTTCTGCAATTTTGCTCCAAAATACGGGGAATTTCTGCTTTTTTTCCCAAAAATAAGAAGAATGCAAACCCTTTTGCCATAAAAAAGGGAAATTTTTTCATTTTTGCTCCAAAATAAGAGGAATTTCTGCTTTTTTGCCTCTAAATAAGTGGAATTTCTGTCTTTTTCCCCCAAAACAAAATGAATTTCTGTCTTTTTTGCCCCAAAATAAGGAAAATTTCTGACTTATTACCCTGAAATAAGTGAAATTTCTGCAATTTTGCCCCAAAATAAGGGAAATTTCGGCCTTTTTGCCCCCAAATAAGGGGAATTTCAGCTTTTTTACCTCAAAATAAGGGAAATTTCTGCACTTTTGCCACAAAATATTAGGAATTTCTTCCTTTTTGCCCGAAAATAAGAAAAATTTCTTCCTTTTTTCTCTGAAATAAGTGAAATTTCTGCAATTTTGCCCCAAAATAAGTAAAATTTCTGCAATTTTGCCCGAAAATAAGGGAAATTTCTGGAATTTTGTCCCAAAATAAGTGGAATTTCTGAGTTTTGCCCGAAAATAAGGAGAATTACTGTCTTTTTGTCCTAACATATAGGGAATTTCTGCCTTTTTGCCCCACAATTAGGGGAATTTCTGCAATTTTGCTCCAAAATATGGGGAATTTCTGCTTTTTAGCCCGAAAATAAGTGGAATGTATACCTTTTGCCACAAAAAAGGGAAATTTCTTCATTTTTGCTCCAAAATAAGGGGAATTTCTGCTTTTTTGCCACTAAATAAGTGGAATTTCTGTCTTTTTCCCCCAAAACAAAGGGAATTTCTATCGTTTTTGCCACAAAATAAGGAAAATTTCTGACTTATTACCCTGAAGTAAGTGAAATTTCTGCAATTTTGCCCCAAAATAATGGAAATTTCTGCCTTTTTGCGACCAAATAAGGAGAATTTCAGCCTTTTTACCTCAAAATAAGGGGAATTTTTGCATTTTTGCCCTAAAATATGGGAAATTTCTGCCTTTTTGTCCAAAAATAAGAAAAATTTATGCAATTTTGTACCAAAATAATAGAAATTTCTGCCTTTTTGCACCAAAATAAGAAAATTTGTTCTTTTTTTTCTGAAATAACTGAAATTTCTGCAATTTTGCCCCAAAATAAGGGAAATTTCTGGAAATTTGCCCCAAAATAAGTGGAATTTCTGAGTTTTGCCCCAAAATAAGGAGAATTTCTGTCTTTTTGCCCCAACAAATAGGCAATTTCTGCCTTTTTGCCCCACAATTAGGGGAATTTCGGCAATTTTGCTCCAAAATACGGGGAAATTTCTGCCTTTTTGCCCATAAATAAGAAAAATGCATACCTTTTTGCCATAAAAAAAGGAAATTGCTTCATTTTTGCTTTAAAATAAGGGGAATTTCTGCTTTTTTGCCTCTAAATAAGGAAAATTTCTGACTTATTATCCTGAAATAAGTGAAATTTCTCCAATTATGCCCCAAAATAAGGGAAATTTCTGGTTTTTTTTGCCCCCAAAGAAGGGGAATTTCAGCCTTTTTACATCAAAATAAGAAGAATTTCTGCATTTTTGCCACAAAATATTAGGAATTTCTGCCTTTTTGCCCCAAAATAAGGAAAATTTCTGCCTTTTTTCCCTGAAATAAGTGAAAATTCTGCAATTTTGCCCCAAAATAAGTGAAATTTTTGCAATTTTGCCCCAAATAAGGGAAATTTCTGGAATTTTGCCCCAAAATAAGTGGAATTTCTGAGTTTTGCCCCAAAATAAGGAGAATTTCTGTCTTTTTGCCCTAACATATAGGGAATTTCTGCCTTTTTGCCCCACAATTAGGGTATTTCTGCAATTTTGCTCCAAAATACAGGGAATTTCTGCCTTTTGACCAGAAAATAAGAAGAATGCATACCTTTTTGCCATAAAAAGGGAAATTTCTTCATTTGTGCTCCAAAAATAAGGGGAATTTCTGCTTTTTTGCCTCTAAATAAGTGGAGTTTCTTTCTTTCTCCCCCAAAACATTGGGAATTTTTGTGTTTCTTGCCCCAAAATTAAGGAAAATTTCTGACTTATTACCCTGAAGTAAGTGAAATTTCTGCAATTTTGCCCCAAAATAAGGGAAATTTCTGCCTTTCTGCCGCCAAATAAGGGGAATTTCAGCCTTTTTACCTCAAAATAAGGGGAATTTCTGCATTTCTGCCACAAAATATTAGGAATTTCTGCCTTTTTGCCCCAAAAATAAGGAAAATTTCTGACTTTTTGCCCTGAAATAAGTTAAATTTCTAAAATTTTTCCCTAAAATAAGAGATATGTCTGCTTTTTGACTCAAAATAAAGGAAATTTTTTACTTTTTGCCCCCAAATGTGGGTAATTTCAGCCTTTTTAATTCAAAATAAGGGGAATTTCTGCATTTTTGACCCAAAATATGGGAAATTTCTGCCTTTTTGCCAAAAATAAAAAAAATTCTGCAATTTTGTACCAAAATAAAAGAAATTTCTGCCTTTTGCCCCAAAATAAGAAATTTTCTGCTTTTTTACCCTGAAATAAGTGAAATTTCTGCAATTTTGCCCCAAAAAAATTGAAATTTCTGCAATTTTGCCCCAAAATAAGGGAAATTTCTGGAATTTTGCCTCAAAATAAGTTGAATTTCTGAGTTTTGCCCCAAAATAAAGAGAATTTCTGTCTTTTTGCCCCAACATAGAGAGAATTTCTGCTTTTTTGTCCCACAATTAGGGGAATTTCTGCAATTTTGCTCCAAATTACGGAGAATTTCTGCCTTTTTGCCCGAATATAAGAAGAATGCATATCTTTTTGCCATAAAAAGGGAAATTTCTTCATTTTTGCTCCAAAATAAGGGGAATTTCTTCTTTTTGCCTCTAAATAAGTGGAATTTCTGTCTTTTTCCCCTAAAACAACGGAAATTTCTGTCTTTTTTCACCAAAATAAGGAAAAATTCTGACTTATTACCCTGAAATAAGTGAAATTTCTGCAATTTTTTTCCTAAATAAGGGAAATTTCTGCCTTTTTGCACCCAAGTAAGGGGAATTTCAGCCTTTTTACCTCAATATATGGGGAATTTCTGCATTTTTGCCACAAAATATGGGAAATTTCTGCCTTTTTTCCCAAAATAAATAAAATTTCTGGAATTTTGTACCAAAATGAAAGAAATTTCTGCCTTTTTGTCCCAAAATAAGAAAATTTTGCTTTTTTTTCTGAAATAAGTGAAATTTCTGCAATTTTGCCCCAAAATAAGTGAAATTTCTGAGTTTTGCCCCAAAATAAGGACCATTTCTGTCTTTTTGCCCCAACATATAGGGAATTTCTGCTTTTTTGTCCCACAATTAGGGGAATTTCTGCAATTTTGCTCCAAATTACGGGGAATTTCTGCTTTTTTGTCCGAAAATAAGAAGAATGCATACTTTTTTGCAATAAAAAAGGGAAATTTCTTCATCTTTGCTCCAAAATAAGGGGAATTTTTGCTTTTTTGCCTCTAAATAAGTGGAATTTCTGTATTTTTCCCCCAAAACAAAGGGAATTTTTGTCTTTTTTGCCCCAAAATAAAGAAAATTTTTGACTTAATACCCTGAAATAAGTGAAATTTTTGCAATTTTTCCTAAAATAAGGGAAATTTCTGCCTTTTTGCCCCCAAATAAGGGAAATTTCAGCCTTTTTACCTCAAAATAAGGGGAATTTCTGCATTTTTGGCCCCAAATAAGGGGAATTTGAGCCTTTTTACCTCAAAATAAAGGGAATTTCTGAATTTTTGCCCCAAAATATGCGAAATTTCTGGAATTTTGCCCCAAAGTAATGGGAATTTCTGATTTTTGCCCCAAAATATAGGGAAATTCTGCCTTTTGCACAAAATTAGAGGAATTCCTGCAATTTTGCCCCAAAATATGGGGAATTTCTGCCTTTTTGCCCGAAAATAAAGGGAATGCATAAATTTTTGCCATAAAAAAGGGAAATTTCTTCATTTTTGCTCCAAAATAAGGGGATTTTCTGCTTTTTTGCCTCTACATAAGTGGAATTTCTGTCTTTTTCACCAAAACAAAGGAATTTCTGTCTTTTTTGCCCCCAAATAAGAAAAATTTCTGACTTATTACCCTGAAATAAGTGAAATTTCTGCAATTTTGCCCAAAAATAAGGGAAATTTCTGCCTTTTTGCCCCCAAATAAGGGGAATTTCAGCTTTTTTACCTCAAAATAAGGGGAATTTCTGCATTTTTGCCACAAAATATTAGGAATTTCTGGCTTTTTGCCCAAAAATAAGGAAAATTTCTGCCTTTTTTCTCTGAAATAAGTGAAATTTCTGCAATTTTGCCCCAAAATAAGTGAAATTTCTGCACTTTTGCCCGAAAATAAGGGAAATTTCTGGAATTTTGCCCCAAAATAAGTAGAATTTCTGAGTTTTGCCCCAAAATAAGGAGAATTACTGTCTTTTTGCCCTAACATATAGGGAATTTCTGCCTTTTTGCCCCACAATTAGTGGAATTTCTCCAATTTTGCTCCAAAATATGGAGAATTTCTGCTTTTTAGCCCGAAAATAAGTGGAATGTATACCTTTTGCCACAAAAAATGGAAATTTCTTCATTTTTGCTCCAAAATAAGGGGAATTTCTGCTATTTGCCTCTAAATAAGTGGAATTTCTATCTTTTTCCTTCAAAACAAAGGGAATTTCTATCTTTTTTGCCCCAAATTAAGATAAATTTCTGACTTATTACCATGAAATAAGTGAAATTTCTGTAATTTTTCCTCAAAATAAGGGAAATTTCTGCCTTTTTGCCCTCAAATAAGGGGAATTTCAGCCTTTTTACCTCAAAATAAGGGGAATTTTTCATTTTTGCCGTAAATATGGGAAATTTTTGCCTTTTTGTTCCAAAGTAAGAAAAATTTATGCAATTTTGTACCAAAATAAAAGAAATTTCTGCCTTTTTTCCCCAAAATAAGAAAATTTCTGCTTTTTTTTCTGAAATAAGTGAAATTTCGGCAATTTTGCCCCAAAATAAGTGAAATTTCTGCAATTTTGCCCCAAAATAAGGGAAATTTCTGGAATTTTGCCCCAAAATAAGTGGAATTTCTGAGTTTTACCCCAAAATAAGGAGAATATCTGTCTTTTTGCCCTAACATATATGGAATTTCTGCCTATTTGCCCCACAATTAGGGTATTTCTGCAATTTTGCTCCAAAATACAGGGAATTTCTGCCTTTTGGCCCAAAAATAAGAAGAATGCATAACGTTTTGCCATAAAAAGGGAAATTTCTTCATTTTTGCTCCAAAATAAGGGGAATTTCTGCTTTTTTGCCTCTAAATAAGTGGAATTTCTGTCTTTATCCCCCAAAACAAAGGGAATTTCTGTTTTTGTTGCCCAAAAATAAGGAAAATTTCTGACTTAATACCCTGAACTAAGTGAAATTTTTGCAATTTTGCCATAAAATAAAGGAAATTTCTGCCTTTTTGCTCCCAAATAAGGGGAATTTCAGCCTTTTTACCTCAAAATAAGGGGATTTCTGCATTTTTGCCCCCAAATAAGGGGAATTTCAGCCTTTTTACTTCAAAATAAGAGGAATTTCTGAATTTTTGCCCCAAAATATGCGAAATTTCTGCAATTTTGCCCCAAAGTAATGGGAATTTCTGATTTTTGCCTCAAAATAAAGAAAATTTCTGACTTATTACCCTGAAATAAGTGAAATTTCTGCAATTTTGCCCAAAAATAAGGAAAATTTCTGCCTTTTTTCCCTCAAATAAGGGGAATTTCAGCTTTTTTACCTCAAAATAAGGGGAATTTCTCCATTATTGCCACAAAATATTAGGAATTTCTGGCTTTTTGCCCGAAAATAAGGAAAATTTCTGCCTTTATTCTCTGAAATAAGTGAAATTTCTGCAATTTTGCACCAAAATAAGTGAAATTTCTGCAATTTTGCCCGAAAATAAGGGAAATTTCTGGAATTTTGCCCCAAAATATGTGGAATTTCTGAGTTTTGCCCCAAAATAAGGAGAATTTCTGTCTTTTTGCCCTAACATATAGGGAATTTCTGCCTTTTTGCCCCACAATTAGGGGAATTTCTGCAATTTTGCTCCAAATTACGGGGAATTTCTGCTTTTTATCCCGAAAATAAGTGGAATGTATACCTTTTGCCAAAAAAAAGGAAATTTCTTCATTTTTGCTCCAAAATAAGGGGAATTTCTGCTTTTTTGCCTCTATATTAGTGGGATTTCTGTCTTTTTCCCCCAAAACAAAGGGAATTTCTATCTTTTTTGCCCCAAAATAAGAAAAATTTTTGACTTATTACCCTGAAATAAGTGAAATTTCTGCAATTTTTCCTCAAAATAATGGAAATTTCTGCCTTTTTGCCCTCAAATAAGGGAAATTTCAGCCTTTTTACCTCAAAAAAGGGGAATTTTTGCATTTTTGCCGTAAATATGGGAAATTTCTGCCTTTTTGTCCCAAAATAAGAAAAATTTATGCAATTTTGTACCGAAATAAAAGAAATTTCTGCCTTTTTGTCCCAAAATAAGAAAAATTTATGCAATTTTGCCCCAAAATAAGTGAAGTTTCTGCAATTTTGCCACAAAATAAGGGATATTTCTGGAATTTTGCCCAAAATAAGTGGAATTTCTGAGTTTTACCCAAAAATAAAGAGAATTTCTGTCTTTTTGCCCCAACATATAGGGAATTTATGCCTTTTTGCCCCACAATTAGGGTATTTCTGCAATTTTGCTCCCAAATACGGGGAATTTCTGCCTTTTGGCCTGAAAATAAGAAGAATGCATACCTTTTTGCTATAAAAAGGGAAATTTCTTCATTTGTGCTCCAAAATAAGGGGAATTTCTGCTTTTTTGCCTCTAAATAAGTGGAATTTCAGTTTTTCTCCCCCACAACAAAGAGAATTTCTGTCTTTTTTGCCCCAAAATAAGGAAAATTTCTGACTTATTACCCTGAAGTAAGTGAAATTTCTGCAATTTTGCCCCAAAATAAGGGAAATTTCTGCCTTTTTACCTCCAAATAAGGGGAATTTCAGCCTTTTTACCTCAAAATACGGGGAATTTCTGCCTTTTTGCCCGAAAATAAGAAGAATGCATACCTTTTTGCCTTAAAAAAGGGAAATTTCTGCAATTTTGCTCCAAAATAAGAGGAATTTCTGCTTTTTTGCCTCTAAATAATTGGAATTTCTGTCTTTTTCCCCCAAAACAAAAGGAATTTCTGTCCTTTTTGCCCCAAAATAAAGAAAATTTCTGACTTATTACCCTAAAATAAGTGAAATTTCTGCAATTTTGCCTCAAAATAAGGGAAATTACTGCCTTTTGTCCCCAAATAAGGAAAATTTCAGCCTTTTTACCTCAAAATAGAAGGAATTTTTGAATTTTTACCTCAAAATATGGGAAATTTCTGCCTTATTGTCGCAAAATAAGAAAAATTTCTGCAATTTTGTACCAAAATAAAAGAAATTTCTGCCTTTTTGCCCCAAAATAAAAAATTTCTGCTTTTTTTTCTGAAATAAGTGAAATTTCTGCAATTTTGCCAAAAAATAAGTGTAATTTCTGCAATTTTGCCCCAAAATAAGGGAAATTTCTGGAATTTTGCCCCCAAATAAGTGGAATTTCTGAGTTTTACCCCAAAATAAAGAGAATTTCTGTCTTTTTGCCCCAACATATAGGGAATTTCTGCCTTTTTGCCCCACAATTAGGGTATTTCTGCAATTTTGCTCCAAAATATGGGGAATTTCTGCCTATTGGCCCGAAAATAAGAAGAATGCATACCTTTTTGCCATAAAAAAAGAAATTTCTTCATTTTGCTCCAAAATAAGGGGAATTTCTGCATTTTTGCCTCTAAATAAGTGGAATTTCTGTCTTTCTCCCCCACAACAAAGGGAATTTCTGTCTTTTTTGCCCCAAAATAAAGAAAATTTCTGACTTATTACCCTATAGTAAGTGAAATTTCTGCAATTTTGCCCCAAAATAAAGGAAATTTCTGCCTTTTTGCCACCAAATAAGAAGAATTTCAGCCTTTTTACCTCAAAATACGGGGAATTTCTGCCTTTTTGCCCGAAAATAAGAAGAATGCATACCTTTTTGCATTAAAAGAGGGAAATTTCTGCAATTTTGCTCCAAAATAAGGGAAATGTCTGCTTTTTGCCTCAAAATAAAGGGAATTTCTTAGTTTTTGCCCACAAATAAGGGGAATTTCAGCCTTATTACCTCAAAATAAGGGGAATTTCTGCATTTTTGACCCAAAATATGGGAAATTTCTGCCTTTTTGCCCAAAATAAAAAAAAATTCTGCAATTTTGTACCAAAATAAAAGAAATTTCTGCCTTTTTGCCCCAAAATAAGAAAATTTCTGCTTTTTTACCCTGAAATAAGTGAAATTTCTGCAATTTTGCCCCAAAATAAGTGAAATTTCTGCAATTTTGCCCCAAAATAAGGGAAATTTCTGGAATTTTGCCTCAAAATAAGTTGAATTTCTGAGTTTTGCCCCAAAATAAGGAGAATTTCTGTCTTTTTGCCCCAACATAGAGGGAATTTCTGCCTTTTGTCCCACAATTAGGGGAATTTCTGCAATTTTACTCTAAATTACGGGGAATTTCTGCCTTTTTGCCCAAAAATAAGAAGAATGCATACCTTTTTGCCATAAAAAAGAGAAATTTCTTCATTTTTGCTCCAAAATAAGGCGAATTTCTGCTTTTTTGCCTCTAAATAAGTGGAATTTCTGTCTTTTTCTACCAAAACAAAGGGAATTTCTGTCTTTTTTGCCCCAAAATAAGGAAAATTTCTGACTTATTACCCTGAAATAAGTGAAATTTCTGCAATTTTGCCTTAAAATAAGAGAAATTTCTGCCTTTTTGCCCCCAAATAAGAGGAATTTCAGCCTTTTTACCTCAAAATAAGGGGAATTTCTGCGTTTTTGCCCCAAAATATGGGAAATTTCTGCCTTTTTGCCCCAAAATAAGAAAAATTTCTGCAATTTTGTACCAAAATAAAAGAAATTTTGCCTTTTTGCCCCAAAATAAGAAAATTTCTGTTTTTTTTCTAAAATAAGTAAAATTTCTGCAATTTTGCCCAAAAATAAGTTTAATTTCTGAGTTTTACCCCAATTTAAAGAGAATTTCTGTGTTTTTGCCCCAACGTATAGGGAATTTCTACCTTTTTGCCCCACAATTAGGGGAATTTCTGCAATTTTGCTCCAAAATACAGGGAAGTTCTGCCTTTTTGCCCGAAAATAAGAAGAATGCATACCTTTTTGCCATAAAAAGGGAAATTTGATCATTTTTGCTCCAAAATAAGAGGAATTTCTGCTTTTTTGCCACCAAATAAGGGGAATTTCAGCCTTTTTACCTCAAAATAAGGAAAATTTCTGAATTTTTGCCACAAAATATTAGGAATTTCTGCCTTTTTGCTCCAAAATAAAAAAAATTTCTGACTTTTTGCCCTGAAATATGTTAAATTTTTAATATTTTTCCCCAAAATTAGGGAAATGTCTGCTCTTTGCCCCAAAATAAGGGGAATTTCTTACTTTTTGCCCCGAAATAAGGGGAATTTCAGCCTTTTTACCTCAAAATAAGGGGAATTTCTACATTTTTGACCCAAAATATGGGAAATTTCTGCCTTTTAGCACAAAATAAGAAAAATTTTTGCAATTTTGTACCAAAATAAAAGAAATTTCTGACTTTTTGCCCCAAAATAAGAAAATTTCTGCTTTATTTCCCTGAAATAAGTGAAATTTCTGCAATTTTGCCCCAAAATAAGTGAAATTTCGGCAATTTTCCCAAAATTAAGGGAAATTTCTGGAATTTTGCCTCAAAATAATTGGAATTTCTGAGTTTTGCCCAAAAATAAGAAGAATTTCTGTCTTTTTGCCCCAACATATAGGGAATTTCTGCCTTTTTGCCCCACAATTAGGGGAATTTCTGCAATTTTCCTCCAAATTATGGGGAATTTCTGCCTTTTTGCCTGAAAAAAAGAAGAATTCATACCTTTTTGCCATAAAAAAAAGAAATTTCTTCATTTTTGCTCCAAAATAAGGGGAATTTCTGCTTTTTTGCCTCTAAATAAGTGGAAATTCCGTCTTTTTCTCCTAAAACAAAAAGAATTTCTGTATTTTTGCCCAAAAATAAAGAAAATTTCTGACTTATTACCCTGAAATAAGTGAAATTTCTGCAATTTTGCCCCAAAATAAGAGAAATTTCTGCTTTTTTGCCCCCCAAATAAGGGGAATTT
The DNA here is from genome assembly GCF_963924665.1 of Micromys minutus. Taxonomy (NCBI): domain Eukaryota; kingdom Metazoa; phylum Chordata; class Mammalia; order Rodentia; family Muridae; genus Micromys; species Micromys minutus. The sequence continues at coordinate 1,374,139 of NW_027667208.1, forward strand.
CAGCCTTTTTACTTCAAAATAAAAGGAATTTCTGAATTTTTGCCCCAAAATATGCGAAATTTCTGCAATTTTGCCCCAAAGTAATGGGAATTTCTGATTTTTGCCTCAAAATAAAGAAAATTTCTGACTTATTACCCTGAAATAAGTGAAATTTCTGCAATTTTGCCCAAAAATAAGGAAAATTTCTGCCTTTATTCCCTCAAATAAGGGGAATTTCAGCTTTTTTACCTCAAAATAAGGGGAATTTCTGCATTATTGCCACAAAATATTAGGAATTTCTGCCTTTTTGCCCGAAAATAAGGAAAATTTCTGCCTTTATTCTCTGAAATAAGTGAAATTTCTGCAATTTTGCACCAAAATAAGTGAAATTTCTGCAATTTTGCCCGAAAATAAGGGAAATTTCTGGAATTTTGCCCCAAAATATGTGGAATTTCTGAGTTTTGCCCCAAAATAAGGAGAATTTCTGTCTTTTTGCCCTAACATATAGGGAATTTCTGCCTTTTTGCCCCACAATTAGGGGAATTTCTGCAATTTTGCTCCAAAATACGGGGAATTTCTGCTTTTTATCCCGAAAATAAGTGGAATGTATACCTTTTGCCAAAAAAAAAGGAAATTTCTTTATTATTGCTCCAAAATAAGGGGAATTTCTGCTTTTTTGCCTCTAAATTAGTGGGATTTCTGTCTTTTTCCCCCAAAACAAAGGGAATTTCTATCTTTTTTGCCCCAAAATAAGAAAAATTTTTGACTTATTACCCTGAAATAAGTGAAATTTCTGCAATTTTTCCTCAAAATAATGGAAATTTCTGCCTTTTTGCCCTCAAATAAGGGAAATTTCAGCTTTTTTACCTCAAAATAAGGGGAATTTTTGCATTTTTGCCGTAAATATGGGAAATTTCTGCCTTTTTGTCCCAAAATAAGAAAAATTTATGCAATTTTGTACCAAAATAAAAGAAATTTCTGCCTTTTTGTCCCAAAATAAGAAAAATTTATGCAATTTTGCCCCAAAATAAGTGAAGTTTCTGCAATTTTGCCACAAAATAAGGGAAATTTCTGGAATTTTGCCCAAAATAAGTGGAATTTCTGAGTTTTACCCAAAAATAAAGAGAATTTCTGTCTTTTTGCTCCAACATATAGGGAATTTATGCCTTTTTGCCCCACAATTAGGGTATTTCTGCAATTTTGCTCCCAAATACGGGGAATTTCTGCCTTTTGGCCCGAAAATAAGAAGAATGCATACCTTTTTGCCATAAAAAGGGAAATTTCTTCATTTGTGCTCCAAAATAAGGGGAATTTCTGCTTTTTTGCCTCTAAATAAGTGGAATTTCAGTTTTTCTCCCCCACAACAAAGGGAATTTCTGTCTTTTTTGCCCCAAAATAAGGAAAATTTCTGACTTATTACCCTGAAGTAAGTGAAATTTCTGCAATTTTGCCCCAAAATAAGGGAAATTTCTGCCTTTTTACCTCCAAATAAGGGGAATTTCAGCCTTTTTACCTCAAAATACGGGGAATTTCTGCCTTTTTGCCCGAAAATAAGAAGAATGCATACCTTTTTGCCTTAAAAAAGGGAAATTTCTGCAATTTTGCTCCAAAATAAGAGGAATTTCTGCTTTTTTGCCTCAAAATAATTGGAATTTCTGTCTTTTTCCCCCAAAACAAAAGGAATTTCTGTCTTTTTTGCCCCAAAATAAGGAAAATTTCTGACTTATTACCCTAAAATAAGTGAAATTTCTGCAATTTTGCCTCAAAATAAGGGAAATTACTGCCTTTTGCCCCCAAATAAGGAAAATTTCAGCCTTTTTACCTCAAAATAGAAGGAATTTTTGAATTTTTACCCCAAAATATGGGAAATTTCTGCCTTATTGTCGCAAAATAAGAAAAATTTCTGCAATTTTGTACCAAAATAAAAGAAATTTCTGCCTTTTTGCCCCAAAATAAAAAATTTCTGCTTTTTTTTCTGAAATAAGTGAAATTTCTGCAATTTTGCCAAAAAATAAGTGTAATTTCTGCAATTTTGCCCCAAAATAAGGGAAATTTCTGGAATTTTGCCCTTAAATAAGTGGAATTTCTGAGTTTTACCCCAAAATAAAGAGAATTTCTGTCTTTTTGCCCCAACATATAGGGAATTTCTGCCTTTTTGCCCCACAATTAGGGTATTTCTGCAATTTTGCTCCAAAATATGGGGAATTTCTACCTATTGGCCCGAAAATAAGAAGAATGCATACCTTTTTGCCATAAAAAAAAAAAATTCTTCTTTTGCTCCAAAATAAGGGGAATTTCTGCTTTTTTGCCTCTAAATAAGTGGAATTTCTGTCTTTCTCCCCCACAACAAAGGGAATTTCTGTCTTTTTTGCCCCAAAATAAAGAAAATTTCTGACTTATTACCCTAAAGTAAGTGAAATTTCTGCAATTTTGCCCCAAAATAAAGGAAATTTCTGCCTTTTTGCCACCAAATAAGAGGAATTTCAGCCTTTTTACCTCAAAATACGGGGAATTTCTGCCTTTTTGCCCGAAAATAAGAAGAATGCATACCTTTTTGCCTTAAAAAGGGGAAGTTTCTGCAATTTTGCTCCAAAATAAGGGAAATGTCTGCTTTTTGCCTCAAAATAAAAGGAATTTCTTAGTTTTTGCCCACAAATAAGGGGAATTTCAGCCTTATTACCTCAAAATAAGGGGAATTTCTGCATTTTTGACCCAAAATATGGGAAATTTCTGCCTTTTTGCCCAAAATAAAAAAAAATTCTGCAATTTTGTACCAAAATAAAAGAAATTTCTGCCTTTTTGCCCCAAAATAAGAAAATTTCTGCTTTTTTACCCTGAAATAAGTGAAATTTCTGCAATTTTGCCCCAAAATAAGTGAAATTTCTGCAATTTTGCCCCAAAATAAGGGAAATTTCTGGAATTTTGCCTCAAAATAAGTTGAATTTCTGAGTTTTGCCCCAAAATAAGGAGAATTTCTGTCTTTTTGCCCCAACATAGAGGGAATTTCTGCCTTTTTGTCCCACAATTAGGGGAATTTCTGCAATTTTACTCTAAATTACGGGGAATTTCTGCCTTTTTGCCCAAAAAGAAGAAGAATGCATACCTTTTTGCCATAAAAAAGAGAAATTTCTTCATTTTTGCTCCAAAATAAAGGGAATTTCTGCTTTTTTGCCTCTAAATAAGTGGAATTTCTGTCTTTTTCTACCAAAACAAAGGGAATTTCTGTCTTTTTTGCCCCAAAATAAGGAAAATTTCTGACTTATTACCCTGAAATAAGTGAAATTTCTGCAATTTTGCCTTAAAATAAGAGAAATTTCTGCCTTTTTGCCCCCAAATAAGAGGAATTTCAGCCTTTTTACCTCAAAATAAGGGGAATTTCTGCGTTTTTGCCCCAAAATAAGAAAAATTTCTGCAATTTTGTACCAAAATAAAAGAAATTTTTGCCTTTTTGCCCCAAAATAAGAAAATTTCTGCTTTTTTTTCTAAAATAAGTAAAATTTCTGCAATTTTGCCCCAAAATAAGTGGAATTTCTGAGTTTTACCCCAATTTAAAGAGAATTTCTGTGTTTTTGCCCCAACGTATAGGGAATTTCTACCTTTTTGCCCCACAATTAGGGGAATTTCTGCAATTTTGCTCCAAAATACAGGGAAGTTCTGCCTTTTTGCCCGAAAATAAGAAGAATGCATACCTTTTTGCCATAAAAAGGGAAATTTGATCATTTTTGCTCCAAAATAAGAGGAATTTCTGCTTTTTTTGCCACCAAATAAGGGGAATTTCAGCCTTTTTACCTCAAAATAAGGAAAATTTCTGAATTTTTGCCACAAAATATTAGGAATTTCTGCCTTTTTGCCCCAAAATAAAAAAATTCCTGACTTTTTGCCCTGAAATATGTTAAATTTTTAATATTTTTCCCCAAAATTAGGGAAAGGTCTGCTCTTTGCCCCAAAATAAGGGAAATTTCTTACTTTTTGCCCCCAAATAATGGGAATTTCAGCCTTTTTACCTCAAAATAAGGGGAATTTCTACATTTTTGACCCAAAATATGGGAAATGTCTGCCTTTTAGCACAAAATAAGAAAAATTTTTGCAATTTTGTACCAAAATAAAAGAAATTTCTGACTTTTTGCCCCAAAATAAGAAAATTTCTGCTTTATTTCCCTGAAATAAGTGAAATTTCTGCAATTTTGCCCCAAAATAAGTGAAATTTAGGCAATTTTCCCAAAATTAAGGGAAATTTCTGGAATTTTGCCTCAAAATAATTGGAATTTCTGAGTTTTGCCCAAAAATAAGAAGAATTTCTGTCTTTTTGCCCCAACATATAGGGAATTTCTGCCTTTTTGCCCCACAATTAGGGGAATTTCTGCAATTTTCCTCCAAATTATGGGGAATTTCTGCCTTTTTGCCCGAAAAAAAGAAGAATTCATACCTTTTTGCCATAAAAAAAAGAAATTTCTTCATTTTTGCTCCAAAATAAGGGGAATTTCTGCTTTTTTGCCTCTAAATAAGTGGAAATTCCGTCTTTTTCTCCTAAAACAAAAAGAATTTCTGTATTTTTGCCCAAAAATAAAGAAAATTTCTGACTTATTACCCTGAAATAAGTGAAATTTCTGCAATTTTGCCCCAAAATAAGAGAAATTTCTGCTTTTTTGCCCCCCAAATAAGGGGAATTTCAGCCTTTTTACTTCAAAATAAAAGGAATTTCTGAATTTTTGCCCCAAAATATGCGAAATTTCTGCAATTTTGCCCCAAAGTAATGGGAATTTCTGATTTTTGCCTCAAAATAAAGAAAATTTCTGACTTATTACCCTGAAATAAGTGAAATTTCTGCAATTTTGCCCAAAAATAAGGAAAATTTCTGCCTTTATTCCCTCAAATAAGGGGAATTTCAGCTTTTTTACCTCAAAATAAGGGGAATTTCTGCATTATTGCCACAAAATATTAGGAATTTCTGCCTTTTTGCCCAAAAATAAGGAAAATTTCTGCCTTTATTCTCTGAAATAAGTGAAATTTCTGCAATTTTGCACCAAAATAAGTGAAATTTCTGCAATTTTGCCCGAAAATAAGGGAAATTTCTGGAATTTTGCCCCAAAATATGTGGAATTTCTGAGTTTTGCCCCAAAATAAGGAGAATTTCTGTCTTTTTGCCCTAACATATAGGGAATTTCTGCCTTTTTGCCCCACAATTAGGGGAATTTCTGCAATTTTGCTCCAAAATACGGGGAATTTCTGCTTTTTATCCCGAAAATAAGTGGAATGTATACCTTTTGCCAAAAAAAAAGGAAATTTCTTTATTATTGCTCCAAAATAAGGGGAATTTCTGCTTTTTTGCCTCTAAATTAGTGGGATTTCTGTCTTTTTCCCCCAAAACAAAGGGAATTTCTATCTTTTTTGCCCCAAAATAAGAAAAATTTTTGACTTATTACCCTGAAATAAGTGAAATTTCTGCAATTTTTCCTCAAAATAATGGAAATTTCTGCCTTTTTGCCCTCAAATAAGGGAAATTTCAGCTTTTTTACCTCAAAATAAGGGGAATTTTTGCATTTTTGCCGTAAATATGGGAAATTTCTGCCTTTTTGTCCCAAAATAAGAAAAATTTATGCAATTTTGTACCAAAATAAAAGAAATTTCTGCCTTTTTGTCCCAAAATAAGAAAAATTTATGCAATTTTGCCCCAAAATAAGTGAAGTTTCTGCAATTTTGCCACAAAATAAGGGAAATTTCTGGAATTTTGCCCAAAATAAGTGGAATTTCTGAGTTTTACCCAAAAATAAAGAGAATTTCTGTCTTTTTGCTCCAACATATAGGGAATTTATGCCTTTTTGCCCCACAATTAGGGTATTTCTGCAATTTTGCTCCCAAATACGGGGAATTTCTGCCTTTTGGCCCGAAAATAAGAAGAATGCATACCTTTTTGCCATAAAAAGGGAAATTTCTTCATTTGTGCTCCAAAATAAGGGGAATTTCTGCTTTTTTGCCTCTAAATAAGTGGAATTTCAGTTTTTCTCCCCCACAACAAAGGGAATTTCTGTCTTTTTTGCCCCAAAATAAGGAAAATTTCTGACTTATTACCCTGAAGTAAGTGAAATTTCTGCAATTTTGCCCCAAAATAAGGGAAATTTCTGCCTTTTTACCTCCAAATAAGGGGAATTTCAGCCTTTTTACCTCAAAATACGGGGAATTTCTGCCTTTTTGCCCGAAAATAAGAAGAATGCATACCTTTTTGCCTTAAAAAAGGGAAATTTCTGCAATTTTGCTCCAAAATAAGAGGAATTTCTGCTTTTTTGCCTCAAAATAATTGGAATTTCTGTCTTTTTCCCCCAAAACAAAAGGAATTTCTGTCTTTTTTGCCCCAAAATAAGGAAAATTTCTGACTTATTACCCTAAAATAAGTGAAATTTCTGCAATTTTGCCTCAAAATAAGGGAAATTACTGCCTTTTGCCCCCAAATAAGGAAAATTTCAGCCTTTTTACCTCAAAATAGAAGGAATTTTTGAATTTTTACCCCAAAATATGGGAAATTTCTGCCTTATTGTCGCAAAATAAGAAAAATTTCTGCAATTTTGTACCAAAATAAAAGAAATTTCTGCCTTTTTGCCCCAAAATAAAAAATTTCTGCTTTTTTTTCTGAAATAAGTGAAATTTCTGCAATTTTGCCAAAAAATAAGTGTAATTTCTGCAATTTTGCCCCAAAATAAGGGAAATTTCTGGAATTTTGCCCTTAAATAAGTGGAATTTCTGAGTTTTACCCCAAAATAAAGAGAATTTCTGTCTTTTTGCCCCAACATATAGGGAATTTCTGCCTTTTTGCCCCACAATTAGGGTATTTCTGCAATTTTGCTCCAAAATATGGGGAATTTCTACCTATTGGCCCGAAAATAAGAAGAATGCATACCTTTTTGCGATAAAAAAAAAAAAATTCTTCTTTTGCTCCAAAATAAGGGGAATTTCTGCTTTTTTGCCTCTAAATAAGTGGAATTTCTGTCTTTCTCCCCCACAACAAAGGGAATTTCTGTCTTTTTTGCCCCAAAATAAAGAAAATTTCTGACTTATTACCCTAAAGTAAGTGAAATTTCTGCAATTTTGCCCCAAAATAAAGGAAATTTCTGCCTTTTTGCCACCAAATAAGAGGAATTTCAGCCTTTTTACCTCAAAATACGGGGAATTTCTGCCTTTTTGCCCGAAAATAAGAAGAATGCATACCTTTTTGCCTTAAAAAGGGGAAGTTTCTGCAATTTTGCTCCAAAATAAGGGAAATGTCTGCTTTTTGCCTCAAAATAAAAGGAATTTCTTAGTTTTTGCCCACAAATAAGGGGAATTTCAGCCTTATTACCTCAAAATAAGGGGAATTTCTGCATTTTTGACCCAAAATATGGGAAATTTCTGCCTTTTTGCCCAAAATAAAAAAAATTCTGCAATTTTGTACCAAAATAAAAGAAATTTCTGCCTTTTTGCCCCAAAATAAGAAAATTTCTGCTTTTTTACCCTGAAATAAGTGAAATTTCTGCAATTTTGCCCCAAAATAAGTGAAATTTCTGCAATTTTGCCCCAAAATAAGGGAAATTTCTGGAATTTTGCCTCAAAATAAGTTGAATTTCTGAGTTTTGCCCCAAAATAAGGAGAATTTCTGTCTTTTTGCCCCAACATAGAGGGAATTTCTGCCTTTTTGTCCCACAATTAGGGGAATTTCTGCAATTTTACTCTAAATTACGGGGAATTTCTGCCTTTTTGCCCAAAAAGAAGAAGAATGCATACCTTTTTGCCATAAAAAAGAGAAATTTCTTCATTTTTGCTCCAAAATAAAGGGAATTTCTGCTTTTTTGCCTCTAAATAAGTGGAATTTCTGTCTTTTTCTACCAAAACAAAGGGAATTTCTGTCTTTTTTGCCCCAAAATAAGGAAAATTTCTGACTTATTACCCTGAAATAAGTGAAATTTCTGCAATTTTGCCTTAAAATAAGAGAAATTTCTGCCTTTTTGCCCCCAAATAAGAGGAATTTCAGCCTTTTTACCTCAAAATAAGGGGAATTTCTGCGTTTTTGCCCCAAAATAAGAAAAATTTCTGCAATTTTGTACCAAAATAAAAGAAATTTTTGCCTTTTTGCCCCAAAATAAGAAAATTTCTGCTTTTTTTTCTAAAATAAGTAAAATTTCTGCAATTTTGCCCCAAAATAAGTGGAATTTCTGAGTTTTACCCCAATTTAAAGAGAATTTCTGTGTTTTTGCCCCAACGTATAGGGAATTTCTACCTTTTTGCCCCACAATTAGGGGAATTTCTGCAATTTTGCTCCAAAATACAGGGAAGTTCTGCCTTTTTGCCCGAAAATAAGAAGAATGCATACCTTTTTGCCATAAAAAGGGAAATTTGATCATTTTTGCTCCAAAATAAGAGGAATTTCTGCTTTTTTTGCCACCAAATAAGGGGAATTTCAGCCTTTTTACCTCAAAATAAGGAAAATTTCTGAATTTTTGCCACAAAATATTAGGAATTTCTGCCTTTTTGCCCCAAAATAAAAAAATTCCTGACTTTTTGCCCTGAAATATGTTAAATTTTTAATATTTTTCCCCAAAATTAGGGAAAGGTCTGCTCTTTGCCCCAAAATAAGGGAAATTTCTTACTTTTTGCCCCCAAATAATGGGAATTTCAGCCTTTTTACCTCAAAATAAGGGGAATTTCTACATTTTTGACCCAAAATATGGGAAATTTCTGCCTTTTAGCACAAAATAAGAAAAATTTTTGCAATTTTGTACCAAAATAAAAGAAATTTCTGACTTTTTGCCCCAAAATAAGAAAATTTCTGCTTTATTTCCCTGAAATAAGTGAAATTTCTGCAATTTTGCCCCAAAATAAGTGAAATTTAGGCAATTTTCCCAAAATTAAGGGAAATTTCTGGAATTTTGCCTCAAAATAATTGGAATTTCTGAGTTTTGCCCAAAAATAAGAAGAATTTCTGTCTTTTTGCCCCAACATATAGGGAATTTCTGCCTTTTTGCCCCACAATTAGGGGAATTTCTGCAATTTTCCTCCAAATTATGGGGAATTTCTGCCTTTTTGCCCGAAAAAAAGAAGAATTCATACCTTTTTGCCATAAAAAAAAGAAATTTCTTCATTTTTGCTCCAAAATAAGGGGAATTTCTGCTTTTTTGCCTCTAAATAAGTGGAAATTCCGTCTTTTTCTCCTAAAACAAAAAGAATTTCTGTATTTTTGCCCAAAAATAAAGAAAATTTCTGACTTATTACCCTGAAATAAGTGAAATTTCTGCAATTTTGCCCCAAAATAAGAGAAATTTCTGCTTTTTTGCCCCCCAAATAAGGGGAATTTCAGCCTTTTTACTTCAAAATAAAAGGAATTTCTGAATTTTTGCCCCAAAATATGCGAAATTTCTGCAATTTTGCCCCAAAGTAATGGGAATTTCTGATTTTTGCCTCAAAATAAAGAAAATTTCTGACTTATTACCCTGAAATAAGTGAAATTTCTGCAATTTTGCCCAAAAATAAGGAAAATTTCTGCCTTTATTCCCTCAAATAAGGGGAATTTCAGCTTTTTTACCTCAAAATAAGGGGAATTTCTGCATTATTGCCACAAAATATTAGGAATTTCTGCCTTTTTGCCCAAAAATAAGGAAAATTTCTGCCTTTATTCTCTGAAATAAGTGAAATTTCTGCAATTTTGCACCAAAATAAGTGAAATTTCTGCAATTTTGTCCGAAAATAAGGGAAATTTCTGGATTTTTGCCCCAAAATATGTGGAATTTCTGAGTTTTGCCCCAAAATAAGGAGAATTTCTGTCTTTTTGCCCTAACAAATAGGGAATTTCTGCCTTTTTGCCCCACAATTAGGGGAATTTCTGCAATTTTGCTCCAAAATACGGGGAATTTCTGCTTTTTATCCCGAAAATAAGTGGAATGTATACCTTTTGCCAAAAAAAAAGGAAATTTCTTTATTATTGCTCCAAAATAAGGGGAATTTCTGCTTTTTTGCCTCTAAATTAGTGGGATTTCTGTCTTTTTCCCCCAAAACAAAGGGAATTTCTATCTTTTTTGCCCCAAAATAAGAAAAATTTTTGACTTATTACCCTGAAATAAGTGAAATTTCTGCAATTTTTCCTCAAAATAATGGAAATTTCTGCCTTTTTGCCCTCAAATAAGGGAAATTTCAGCTTTTTTACCTCAAAATAAGGGGAATTTTTGCATTTTTGCCGTAAATATGGGAAATTTCTGCCTTTTTGTCCCAAAATAAGAAAAATTTATGCAATTTTGTACCAAAATAAAAGAAATTTCTGCCTTTTTGTCCCAAAATAAGAAAAATTTATGCAATTTTGCCCCAAAATAAGTGAAGTTTCTGCAATTTTGCCACAAAATAAGGGAAATTTCTGGAATTTTGCCCAAAATAAGTGGAATTTCTGAGTTTTACCCAAAAATAAAGAGAATTTCTGTCTTTTTGCTCCAACATATAGGGAATTTATGCCTTTTTGCCCCACAATTAGGGTATTTCTGCAATTTTGCTCCCAAATACGGGGAATTTCTGCCTTTTGGCCCGAAAATAAGAAGAATGCATACCTTTTTGCCATAAAAAGGGAAATTTCTTCATTTGTGCTCCAAAATAAGGGGAATTTCTGCTTTTTTGCCTCTAAATAAGTGGAATTTCAGTTTTTCTCCCCCACAACAAAGGGAATTTCTGTCTTTTTTGCCCCAAAATAAGGAAAATTTCTGACTTATTACCCTGAAGTAAGTGAAATTTCTGCAATTTTGCCCCAAAATAAGGGAAATTTCTGCCTTTTTACCTCCAAATAAGGGGAATTTCAGCCTTTTTACCTCAAAATACGGGGAATTTCTGCCTTTTTGCCCGAAAATAAGAAGAATGCATACCTTTTTGCCTTAAAAAAGGGAAATTTCTGCAATTTTGCTCCAAAATAAGAGGAATTTCTGCTTTTTTGCCTCAAAATAATTGGAATTTCTGTCTTTTTCCCCCAAAACAAAAGGAATTTCTGTCTTTTTTGCCCCAAAATAAGGAAAATTTCTGACTTATTACCCTAAAATAAGTGAAATTTCTGCAATTTTGCCTCAAAATAAGGGAAATTACTGCCTTTTGCCCCCAAATAAGGAAAATTTCAGCCTTTTTACCTCAAAATAGAAGGAATTTTTGAATTTTTACCCCAAAATATGGGAAATTTCTGCCTTATTGTCGCAAAATAAGAAAAATTTCTGCAATTTTGTACCAAAATAAAAGAAATTTCTGCCTTTTTGCCCCAAAATAAAAAATTTCTGCTTTTTTCTCTGAAATAAGTGAAATTTCTGCAATTTTGCCAAAAAATAAGTGTAATTTCTGCAATTTTGCCCCAAAATAAGGGAAATTTCTGGAATTTTGCCCTTAAATAAGTGGAATTTCTGAGTTTTACCCCAAAATAAAGAGAATTTCTGTCTTTTTGCCCCAACATATAGGGAATTTCTGCCTTTTTGCCCCACAATTAGGGTATTTCTGCAATTTTGCTCCAAAATATGGGGAATTTCTACCTATTGGCCCGAAAATAAGAAGAATGCATACCTTTTAGCCATAAAAAAAAAAAATTCTTCTTTTGCTCCAAAATAAGGGGAATTTCTGCTTTTTTGCCTCTAAATAAGTGGAATTTCTGTCTTTCTCCCCCACAACAAAGGGAATTTCTGTCTTTTTTGCCCCAAAATAAAGAAAATTTCTGACTTATTACCCTAAAGTAAGTGAAATTTCTGCAATTTTGCCCCAAAATAAAGGAAATTTCTGCCTTTTTGCCACCAAATAAGAGGAATTTCAGCCTTTTTACCTCAAAATACGGGGAATTTCTGCCTTTTTGCCCGAAAATAAGAAGAATGCATACCTTTTTGCCTTAAAAAGGGGAAGTTTCTGCAATTTTGCTCCAAAATAAGGGAAATGTCTGCTTTTTGCCTCAAAATAAAAGGAATTTCTTAGTTTTTGCCCACAAATAAGGGGAATTTCAGCCTTATTACCTCAAAATAAGGGGAATTTCTGCATTTTTGACCCAAAATATGGGAAATTTCTGCCTTTTTGCCCAAAATAAAAAAAATTCTGCAATTTTGTACCAAAATAAAAGAAATTTCTGCCTTTTTGCCCCAAAATAAGAAAATTTCTGCTTTTTTACCCTGAAATAAGTGAAATTTCTGCAATTTTGCCCCAAAATAAGTGAAATTTCTGCAATTTTGCCCCAAAATAAGGGAAATTTCTGGAATTTTGCCTCAAAATAAGTTGAATTTCTGAGTTTTGCCCCAAAATAAGGAGAATTTCTGTCTTTTTGCCCCAACATAGAGGGAATTTCTGCCTTTTTGTCCCACAATTAGGGGAATTTCTGCAATTTTACTCTAAATTACGGGGAATTTCTGCCTTTTTGCCCAAAAAGAAGAAGAATGCATACCTTTTTGCCATAAAAAAGAGAAATTTCTTCATTTTTGCTCCAAAATAAAGGGAATTTCTGCTTTTTTGCCTCTAAATAAGTGGAATTTCTGTCTTTTTCTACCAAAACAAAGGGAATTTCTGTCTTTTTTGCCCCAAAATAAGGAAAATTTCTGACTTATTACCCTGAAATAAGTGAAATTTCTGCAATTTTGCCTTAAAATAAGAGAAATTTCTGCCTTTTTGCCCCCAAATAAGAGGAATTTCAGCCTTTTTACCTCAAAATAAGGGGAATTTCTGCGTTTTTGCCCCAAAATAAGAAAAATTTCTGCAATTTTGTACCAAAATAAAAGAAATTTTTGCCTTTTTGCCCCAAAATAAGAAAATTTCTGCTTTTTTTTCTAAAATAAGTAAAATTTCTGCAATTTTGCCCCAAAATAAGTGGAATTTCTGAGTTTTACCCCAATTTAAAGAGAATTTCTGTGTTTTTGCCCCAACGTATAGGGAATTTCTACCTTTTTGCCCCACAATTAGGGGAATTTCTGCAATTTTGCTCCAAAATACAGGGAAGTTCTGCCTTTTTGCCCGAAAATAAGAAGAATGCATACCTTTTTGCCATAAAAAGGGAAATTTGATCATTTTTGCTCCAAAATAAGAGGAATTTCTGCTTTTTTTGCCACCAAATAAGGGGAATTTCAGCCTTTTTACCTCAAAATAAGGAAAATTTCTGAATTTTTGCCACAAAATATTAGGAATTTCTGCCTTTTTGCCCCAAAATAAAAAAATTCCTGACTTTTTGCCCTGAAATATGTTAAATTTTTAATATTTTTCCCCAAAATTAGGGAAAGGTCTGCTCTTTGCCCCAAAATAAGGGAAATTTCTTACTTTTTGCCCCCAAATAATGGGAATTTCAGCCTTTTTACCTCAAAATAAGGGGAATTTCTACATTTTTGACCCAAAATATGGGAAATTTCTGCCTTTTAGCACAAAATAAGAAAAATTTTTGCAATTTTGTACCAAAATAAAAGAAATTTCTGACTTTTTGCCCCAAAATAAGAAAATTTCTGCTTTATTTCCCTGAAATAAGTGAAATTTCTGCAATTTTGCCCCAAAATAAGTGAAATTTAGGCAATTTTCCCAAAATTAAGGGAAATTTCTGGAATTTTGCCTCAAAATAATTGGAATTTCTGAGTTTTGCCCAAAAATAAGAAGAATTTCTGTCTTTTTGCCCCAACATATAGGGAATTTCTGCCTTTTTGCCCCACAATTAGGGGAATTTCTGCAATTTTCCTCCAAATTATGGGGAATTTCTGCCTTTTTGCCCGAAAAAAAGAAGAATTCATACCTTTTTGCCATAAAAAAAAGAAATTTCTTCATTTTTGCTCCAAAATAAGGGGAATTTCTGCTTTTTTGCCTCTAAATAAGTGGAAATTCCGTCTTTTTCTCCTAAAACAAAAAGAATTTCTGTATTTTTGCCCAAAAATAAAGAAAATTTCTGACTTATTACCCTGAAATAAGTGAAATTTCTGCAATTTTGCCCTAAAATAAGAGAAATTTCTGCTTTTTTGCCCCCCAAATAAGGGGAATTTCAGCCTTTTTACTTCAAAATAAAAGGAATTTCTGAATTTTTGCCCCAAAATATGCGAAATTTCTGCAATTTTGCCCCAAAGTAATGGGAATTTCTGATTTTTGCCTCAAAATAAAGAAAATTTCTGACTTATTACCCTGAAATAAGTGAAATTTCTGCAATTTTGCCCAAAAATAAGGAAAATTTCTGCCTTTATTCCCTCAAATAAGGGGAATTTCAGCTTTTTTACCTCAAAATAAGGGGAATTTCTGCATTATTGCCACAAAATATTAGGAATTTCTGCCTTTTTGCCCAAAAATAAGGAAAAATTCTGCCTTTATTCTCTGAAATAAGTGAAATTTCTGCAATTTTGCACCAAAATAAGTGAAATTTCTGCAATTTTGCCCGAAAATAAGGGAAATTTCTGGATTTTTGCCCCAAAATATGTGGAATTTCTGAGTTTTGCCCCAAAATAAGGAGAATTTCTGTCTTTTTGCCCTAACATATAGGGAATTTCTGCCTTTTTGCCCCACAATTAGGGGAATTTCTGCAATTTTGCTCCAAAATACGGGGAATTTCTGCTTTTTATCCCGAAAATAAGTGGAATGTATACCTTTTGCCAAAAAAAAAAGGAAATTTCTTTATTATTGCTCCAAAATAAGGGGAATTTCTGCTTTTTTGCCTCTAAATTAGTGGGATTTCTGTCTTTTTCCCCCAAAACAAAGGGAATTTCTATCTTTTTTGCCCCAAAATAAGAAAAATTTTTGACTTATTACCCTGAAATAAGTGAAATTTCTGCAATTTTTCCTCAAAATAATGGAAATTTCTGCCTTTTTGCCCTCAAATAAGGGAAATTTCAGCTTTTTTACCTCAAAATAAGGGGAATTTTTGCATTTTTGCCGTAAATATGGGAAATTTCTGCCTTTTTGTCCCAAAATAAGAAAAATTTATGCAATTTTGTACCAAAATAAAAGAAATTTCTGCCTTTTTGTCCCAAAATAAGAAAAATTTATGCAATTTTGCCCCAAAATAAGTGAAGTTTCTGCAATTTTGCCACAAAATAAGGGAAATTTCTGGAATTTTGCCCAAAATAAGTGGAATTTCTGAGTTTTACCCAAAAATAAAGAGAATTTCTGTCTTTTTGCTCCAACATATAGGGAATTTATGCCTTTTTGCCCCACAATTAGGGTATTTCTGCAATTTTGCTCCCAAATACGGGGAATTTCTGCCTTTTGGCCCGAAAATAAGAAGAATGCATACCTTTTTGCCATAAAAAGGGAAATTTCTTCATTTGTGCTCCAAAATAAGGGGAATTTCTGCTTTTTTGCCTCTAAATAAGTGGAATTTCAGTTTTTCTCCCCCACAACAAAGGGAATTTCTGTCTTTTTTGCCCCAAAATAAGGAAAATTTCTGACTTATTACCCTGAAGTAAGTGAAATTTCTGCAATTTTGCCCCAAAATAAGGGAAATTTCTGCCTTTTTACCTCCAAATAAGGGGAATTTCAGCCTTTTTACCTCAAAATACGGGGAATTTCTGCCTTTTTGCCCGAAAATAAGAAGAATGCATACCTTTTTGCCTTAAAAAAGGGAAATTTCTGCAATTTTGCTCCAAAATAAGAGGAATTTCTGCTTTTTTGCCTCAAAATAATTGGAATTTCTGTCTTTTTCCCCCAAAACAAAAGGAATTTCTGTCTTTTTTGCCCCAAAATAAGGAAAATTTCTGACTTATTACCCTAAAATAAGTGAAATTTCTGCAATTTTGCCTCAAAATAAGGGAAATTACTGCCTTTTGCCCCCAAATAAGGAAAATTTCAGCCTTTTTACCTCAAAATAGAAGGAATTTTTGAATTTTTACCCCAAAATATGGGAAATTTCTGCCTTATTGTCGCAAAATAAGAAAAATTTCTGCAATTTTGTACCAAAATAAAAGAAATTTCTGCCTTTTTGCCCCAAAATAAAAAATTTCTGCTTTTTTTTCTGAAATAAGTGAAATTTCTGCAATTTTGCCAAAAAATAAGTGTAATTTCTGCAATTTTGCCCCAAAATAAGGGAAATTTCTGGAATTTTGCCCTTAAATAAGTGGAATTTCTGAGTTTTACCCCAAAATAAAGAGAATTTCTGTCTTTTTGCCCCAACATATAGGGAATTTCTGCCTTTTTGCCCCACAATTAGGGTATTTCTGCAATTTTGCTCCAAAATATGGGGAATTTCTACCTATTGGCCCGAAAATAAGAAGAATGCATACCTTTTAGCCATAAAAAAAAAAATTCTTCTTTTGCTCCAAAATAAGGGGAATTTCTGCTTTTTTGCCTCTAAATAAGTGGAATTTCTGTCTTTCTCCCCCACAACAAAGGGAATTTCTGTCTTTTTTGCCCCAAAATAAAGAAAATTTCTGACTTATTACCCTAAAGTAAGTGAAATTTCTGCAATTTTGCCCCAAAATAAAGGAAATTTCTGCCTTTTTGCCACCAAATAAGAGGAATTTCAGCCTTTTTACCTCAAAATACGGGGAATTTCTGCCTTTTTGCCCGAAAATAAGAAGAATGCATACCTTTTTGCCTTAAAAAGGGGAAGTTTCTGCAATTTTGCTCCAAAATAAGGGAAATGTCTGCTTTTTGCCTCAAAATAAAAGGAATTTCTTAGTTTTTGCCCACAAATAAGGGGAATTTCAGCCTTATTACCTCAAAATAAGGGGAATTTCTGCATTTTTGACCCAAAATATGGGAAATTTCTGCCTTTTTGCCCAAAATAAAAAAAAATTCTGCAATTTTGTACCAAAATAAAAGAAATTTCTGCCTTTTTGCCCCAAAATAAGAAAATTTCTGCTTTTTTACCCTGAAATAAGTGAAATTTCTGCAATTTTGCCCCAAAATAAGTGAAATTTCTGCAATTTTGCCCCAAAATAAGGGAAATTTCTGGAATTTTGCCTCAAAATAAGTTGAATTTCTGAGTTTTGCCCCAAAATAAGGAGAATTTCTGTCTTTTTGCCCCAACATAGAGGGAATTTCTGCCTTTTTGTCCCACAATTAGGGGAATTTCTGCAATTTTACTCTAAATTACGGGGAATTTCTGCCTTTTTGCCCAAAAAGAAGAAGAATGCATACCTTTTTGCCATAAAAAAGAGAAATTTCTTCATTTTTGCTCCAAAATAAAGGGAATTTCTGCTTTTTTGCCTCTAAATAAGTGGAATTTCTGTCTTTTTCTACCAAAACAAAGGGAATTTCTGTCTTTTTTGCCCCAAAATAAGGAAAATTTCTGACTTATTACCCTGAAATAAGTGAAATTTCTGCAATTTTGCCTTAAAATAAGAGAAATTTCTGCCTTTTTGCCCCCAAATAAGAGGAATTTCAGCCTTTTTACCTCAAAATAAGGGGAATTTCTGCGTTTTTGCCCCAAAATAAGAAAAATTTCTGCAATTTTGTACCAAAATAAAAGAAATTTTTGCCTTTTTGCCCCAAAATAAGAAAATTTCTGCTTTTTTTTCTAAAATAAGTAAAATTTCTGCAATTTTGCCCCAAAATAAGTGGAATTTCTGAGTTTTACCCCAATTTAAAGAGAATTTCTGTGTTTTTGCCCCAACGTATAGGGAATTTCTACCTTTTTGCCCCACAATTAGGGGAATTTCTGCAATTTTGCTCCAAAATACAGGGAAGTTCTGCCTTTTTGCCCGAAAATAAGAAGAATGCATACCTTTTTGCCATAAAAAGGGAAATTTGATCATTTTTGCTCCAAAATAAGAGGAATTTCTGCTTTTTTTGCCACCAAATAAGGGGAATTTCAGCCTTTTTACCTCAAAATAAGGAAAATTTCTGAATTTTTGCCACAAAATATTAGGAATTTCTGCCTTTTTGCCCCAAAATAAAAAAATTCCTGACTTTTTGCCCTGAAATATGTTAAATTTTTAATATTTTTCCCCAAAATTAGGGAAAGGTCTGCTCTTTGCCCCAAAATAAGGGAAATTTCTTACTTTTTGCCCCCAAATAATGGGAATTTCAGCCTTTTTACCTCAAAATAAGGGGAATTTCTACATTTTTGACCCAAAATATGGGAAATTTCTGCCTTTTAGCACAAAATAAGAAAAATTTTTGCAATTTTGTACCAAAATAAAAGAAATTTCTGACTTTTTGCCCCAAAATAAGAAAATTTCTGCTTTATTTCCCTGAAATAAGTGAAATTTCTGCAATTTTGCCCCAAAATAAGTGAAATTTAGGCAATTTTCCCAAAATTAAGGGAAATTTCTGGAATTTTGCCTCAAAATAATTGGAATTTCTGAGTTTTGCCCAAAAATAAGAAGAATTTCTGTCTTTTTGCCCCAACATATAGGGAATTTCTGCCTTTTTGCCCCACAATTAGGGGAATTTCTGCAATTTTCCTCCAAATTATGGGGAATTTCTGCCTTTTTGCCCGAAAAAAAGAAGAATTCATACCTTTTTGCCATAAAAAAAAGAAATTTCTTCATTTTTGCTCCAAAATAAGGGGAATTTCTGCTTTTTTGCCTCTAAATAAGTGGAAATTCCGTCTTTTTCTCCTAAAACAAAAAGAATTTCTGTATTTTTGCCCAAAAATAAAGAAAATTTCTGACTTATTACCCTGAAATAAGTGAAATTTCTGCAATTTTGCCCCAAAATAAGAGAAATTTCTGCTTTTTTGCCCCCCAAATAAGGGGAATTTCAGCCTTTTTACTTCAAAATAAAAGGAATTTCTGAATTTTTGCCCCAAAATATGCGAAATTTCTGCAATTTTGCCCCAAAGTAATGGGAATTTCTGATTTTTGCCTCAAAATAAAGAAAATTTCTGACTTATTACCCTGAAATAAGTGAAATTTCTGCAATTTTGCCCAAAAATAAGGAAAATTTCTGCCTTTATTCCCTCAAATAAGGGGAATTTCAGCTTTTTTACCTCAAAATAAGGGGAATTTCTGCATTATTGCCACAAAATATTAGGAATTTCTGCCTTTTTGCCCAAAAATAAGGAAAATTTCTGCCTTTATTCTCTGAAATAAGTGAAATTTCTGCAATTTTGCACCAAAATAAGTGAAATTTCTGCAATTTTGTCCGAAAATAAGGGAAATTTCTGGATTTTTGCCCCAAAATATGTGGAATTTCTGAGTTTTGCCCCAAAATAAGGAGAATTTCTGTCTTTTTGCCCTAACATATAGGGAATTTCTGCCTTTTTGCCCCACAATTAGGGGAATTTCTGCAATTTTGCTCCAAAATACGGGGAATTTCTGCTTTTTATCCCGAAAATAAGTGGAATGTATACCTTTTGCCAAAAAAAAAGGAAATTTCTTTATTATTGCTCCAAAATAAGGGGAATTTCTGCTTTTTTGCCTCTAAATTAGTGGGATTTCTGTCTTTTTCCCCCAAAACAAAGGGAATTTCTATCTTTTTTGCCCCAAAATAAGAAAAATTTTTGACTTATTACCCTGAAATAAGTGAAATTTCTGCAATTTTTCCTCAAAATAATGGAAATTTCTGCCTTTTTGCCCTCAAATAAGGGAAATTTCAGCTTTTTTACCTCAAAATAAGGGGAATTTTTGCATTTTTGCCGTAAATATGGGAAATTTCTGCCTTTTTGTCCCAAAATAAGAAAAATTTATGCAATTTTGTACCAAAATAAAAGAAATTTCTGCCTTTTTGTCCCAAAATAAGAAAAATTTATGCAATTTTGCCCCAAAATAAGTGAAGTTTCTGCAATTTTGCCACAAAATAAGGGAAATTTCTGGAATTTTGCCCAAAATAAGTGGAATTTCTGAGTTTTACCCAAAAATAAAGAGAATTTCTGTCTTTTTGCTCCAACATATAGGGAATTTATGCCTTTTTGCCCCACAATTAGGGTATTTCTGCAATTTTGCTCCCAAATACAGGGAATTTCTGCCTTTTGGCCCGAAAATAAGAAGAATGCATACCTTTTTGCCATAAAAAGGGAAATTTCTTCATTTGTGCTCCAAAATAAGGGGAATTTCTGCTTTTTTGCCTCTAAATAAGTGGAATTTCAGTTTTTCTCCCCCACAACAAAGGGAATTTCTGTCTTTTTTGCCCCAAAATAAGGAAAATTTCTGACTTATTACCCTGAAGTAAGTGAAATTTCTGCAATTTTGCCCCAAAATAAGGGAAATTTCTGCCTTTTTACCTCCAAATAAGGGGAATTTCAGCCTTTTTACCTCAAAATACGGGGAATTTCTGCCTTTTTGCCCGAAAATAAGAAGAATGCATACCTTTTTGCCTTAAAAAAGGGAAATTTCTGCAATTTTGCTCCAAAATAAGAGGAATTTCTGCTTTTTTGCCTCAAAATAATTGGAATTTCTGTCTTTTTCCCCCAAAACAAAAGGAATTTCTGTCTTTTTTGCCCCAAAATAAGGAAAATTTCTGACTTATTACCCTAAAATAAGTGAAATTTCTGCAATTTTGCCTCAAAATAAGGGAAATTACTGCCTTTTGCCCCCAAATAAGGAAAATTTCAGCCTTTTTACCTCAAAATAGAAGGAATTTTTGAATTTTTACCCCAAAATATGGGAAATTTCTGCCTTATTGTCGCAAAATAAGAAAAATTTCTGCAATTTTGTACCAAAATAAAAGAAATTTCTGCCTTTTTGCCCCAAAATAAAAAATTTCTGCTTTTTTTTCTGAAATAAGTGAAATTTCTGCAATTTTGCCAAAAAATAAGTGTAATTTCTGCAATTTTGCCCCAAAATAAGGGAAATTTCTGGAATTTTGCCCTTAAATAAGTGGAATTTCTGAGTTTTACCCCAAAATAAAGAGAATTTCTGTCTTTTTGCCCCAACATATAGGGAATTTCTGCCTTTTTGCCCCACAATTAGGGTATTTCTGCAATTTTGCTCCAAAATATGGGGAATTTCTACCTATTGGCCCGAAAATAAGAAGAATGCATACCTTTTAGCCATAAAAAAAAAAAATTCTTCTTTTGCTCCAAAATAAGGGGAATTTCTGCTTTTTTGCCTCTAAATAAGTGGAATTTCTGTCTTTCTCCCCCACAACAAAGGGAATTTCTGTCTTTTTTGCCCCAAAATAAAGAAAATTTCTGACTTATTACCCTAAAGTAAGTGAAATTTCTGCAATTTTGCCCCAAAATAAAGGAAATTTCTGCCTTTTTGCCACCAAATAAGAGGAATTTCAGCCTTTTTACCTCAAAATACGGGGAATTTCTGCCTTTTTGCCCGAAAATAAGAAGAATGCATACCTTTTTGCCTTAAAAAGGGGAAGTTTCTGCAATTTTGCTCCAAAATAAGGGAAATGTCTGCTTTTTGCCTCAAAATAAAAGGAATTTCTTAGTTTTTGCCCACAAATAAGGGGAATTTCAGCCTTATTACCTCAAAATAAGGGGAATTTCTGCATTTTTGACCCAAAATATGGGAAATTTCTGCCTTTTTGCCCAAAATAAAAAAAAATTCTGCAATTTTGTACCAAAATAAAAGAAATTTCTGCCTTTTTGCCCCAAAATAAGAAAATTTCTGCTTTTTTACCCTGAAATAAGTGAAATTTCTGCAATTTTGCCCCAAAATAAGTGAAATTTCTGCAATTTTGCCCCAAAATAAGGGAAATTTCTGGAATTTTGCCTCAAAATAAGTTGAATTTCTGAGTTTTGCCCCAAAATAAGGAGAATTTCTGTCTTTTTGCCCCAACATAGAGGGAATTTCTGCCTTTTTGTCCCACAATTAGGGGAATTTCTGCAATTTTACTCTAAATTACGGGGAATTTCTGCCTTTTTGCCCAAAAAGAAGAAGAATGCATACCTTTTTGCCATAAAAAAGAGAAATTTCTTCATTTTTGCTCCAAAATAAAGGGAATTTCTGCTTTTTTGCCTCTAAATAAGTGGAATTTCTGTCTTTTTCTACCAAAACAAAGGGAATTTCTGTCTTTTTTGCCCCAAAATAAGGAAAATTTCTGACTTATTACCCTGAAATAAGTGAAATTTCTGCAATTTTGCCTTAAAATAAGAGAAATTTCTGCCTTTTTGCCCCCAAATAAGAGGAATTTCAGCCTTTTTACCTCAAAATAAGGGGAATTTCTGCGTTTTTGCCCCAAAATAAGAAAAATTTCTGCAATTTTGTACCAAAATAAAAGAAATTTTTGCCTTTTTGCCCCAAAATAAGAAAATTTCTGCTTTTTTTTCTAAAATAAGTAAAATTTCTGCAATTTTGCCCCAAAATAAGTGGAATTTCTGAGTTTTACCCCAATTTAAAGAGAATTTCTGTGTTTTTGCCCCAACATATAGGGAATTTCTACCTTTTTGCCCCACAATTAGGGGAATTTCTGCAATTTTGCTCCAAAATACAGGGAAGTTCTGCCTTTTTGCCCGAAAATAAGAAGAATGCATACCTTTTTGCCATAAAAAGGGAAATTTGATCATTTTTGCTCCAAAATAAGAGGAATTTCTGCTTTTTTTGCCACCAAATAAGGGGAATTTCAGCCTTTTTACCTCAAAATAAGGAAAATTTCTGAATTTTTGCCACAAAATATTAGGAATTTCTGCCTTTTTGCCCCAAAATAAAAAAATTCCTGACTTTTTGCCCTGAAATATGTTAAATTTTTAATATTTTTCCCCAAAATTAGGGAAAGGTCTGCTCTTTGCCCCAAAATAAGGGAAATTTCTTACTTTTTGCCCCCAAATAATGGGAATTTCAGCCTTTTTACCTCAAAATAAGGGGAATTTCTACATTTTTGACCCAAAATATGGGAAATTTCTGCCTTTTAGCACAAAATAAGAAAAATTTTTGCAATTTTGTACCAAAATAAAAGAAATTTCTGACTTTTTGCCCCAAAATAAGAAAATTTCTGCTTTATTTCCCTGAAATAAGTGAAATTTCTGCAATTTTGCCCCAAAATAAGTGAAATTTAGGCAATTTTCCCAAAATTAAGGGAAATTTCTGGAATTTTGCCTCAAAATAATTGGAATTTCTGAGTTTTGCCCAAAAATAAGAAGAATTTCTGTCTTTTTGCCCCAACATATAGGGAATTTCTGCCTTTTTGCCCCACAATTAGGGGAATTTCTGCAATTTTCCTCCAAATTATGGGGAATTTCTGCCTTTTTGCCCGAAAAAAAGAAGAATTCATACCTTTTTGCCATAAAAAAAAGAAATTTCTTCATTTTTGCTCCAAAATAAGGGGAATTTCTGCTTTTTTGCCTCTAAATAAGTGGAAATTCCGTCTTTTTCTCCTAAAACAAAAAGAATTTCTGTATTTTTGCCCAAAAATAAAGAAAATTTCTGACTTATTACCCTGAAATAAGTGAAATTTCTGCAATTTTGCCCCAAAATAAGAGAAATTTCTGCTTTTTTGCCCCCCAAATAAGGGGAATTTCAGCCTTTTTACTTCAAAATAAAAGGAATTTCTGAATTTTTGCCCCAAAATATGCGAAATTTCTGCAATTTTGCCCCAAAGTAATGGGAATTTCTGATTTTTGCCTCAAAATAAAGAAAATTTCTGACTTATTACCCTGAAATAAGTGAAATTTCTGCAATTTTGCCCAAAAATAAGGAAAATTTCTGCCTTTATTCCCTCAAATAAGGGGAATTTCAGCTTTTTTACCTCAAAATAAGGGGAATTTCTGCATTATTGCCACAAAATATTAGGAATTTCTGCCTTTTTGCCCGAAAATAAGGAAAATTTCTGCCTTTATTCTCTGAAATAAGTGAAATTTCTGCAATTTTGCACCAAAATAAGTGAAATTTCTGCAATTTTGCCCGAAAATAAGGGAAATTTCTGGAATTTTGCCCCAAAATATGTGGAATTTCTGAGTTTTGCCCCAAAATAAGGAGAATTTCTGTCTTTTTGCCCTAACATATAGGGAATTTCTGCCTTTTTGCCCCACAATTAGGGGAATTTCTGCAATTTTGCTCCAAAATACGGGGAATTTCTGCTTTTTATCCCGAAAATAAGTGGAATGTATACCTTTTGCCAAAAAAAAAGGAAATTTCTTTATTATTGCTCCAAAATAAGGGGAATTTCTGCTTTTTTGCCTCTAAATTAGTGGGATTTCTGTCTTTTTCCCCCAAAACAAAGGGAATTTCTATCTTTTTTGCCCCAAAATAAGAAAAATTTTTGACTTATTACCCTGAAATAAGTGAAATTTCTGCAATTTTTCCTCAAAATAATGGAAATTTCTGCCTTTTTGCCCTCAAATAAGGGAAATTTCAGCTTTTTTACCTCAAAATAAGGGGAATTTTTGCATTTTTGCCGTAAATATGGGAAATTTCTGCCTTTTTGTCCCAAAATAAGAAAAATTTATGCAATTTTGTACCAAAATAAAAGAAATTTCTGCCTTTTTGTCCCAAAATAAGAAAAATTTATGCAATTTTGCCCCAAAATAAGTGAAGTTTCTGCAATTTTGCCACAAAATAAGGGAAATTTCTGGAATTTTGCCCAAAATAAGTGGAATTTCTGAGTTTTACCCAAAAATAAAGAGAATTTCTGTCTTTTTGCTCCAACATATAGGGAATTTATGCCTTTTTGCCCCACAATTAGGGTATTTCTGCAATTTTGCTCCCAAATACGGGGAATTTCTGCCTTTTGGCCCGAAAATAAGAAGAATGCATACCTTTTTGCCATAAAAAGGGAAATTTCTTCATTTGTGCTCCAAAATAAGGGGAATTTCTGCTTTTTTGCCTCTAAATAAGTGGAATTTCAGTTTTTCTCCCCCACAACAAAGGGAATTTCTGTCTTTTTTGCCCCAAAATAAGGAAAATTTCTGACTTATTACCCTGAAGTAAGTGAAATTTCTGCAATTTTGCCCCAAAATAAGGGAAATTTCTGCCTTTTTACCTCCAAATAAGAGGAATTTCAGCCTTTTTACCTCAAAATACGGGGAATTTCTGCCTTTTTGCCCGAAAATAAGAAGAATGCATACCTTTTTGCCTTAAAAAGGGGAAGTTTCTGCAATTTTGCTCCAAAATAAGGGAAATGTCTGCTTTTTGCCTCAAAATAAAAGGAATTTCTTAGTTTTTGCCCACAAATAAGGGGAATTTCAGCCTTATTACCTCAAAATAAGGGGAATTTCTGCATTTTTGACCCAAAATATGGGAAATTTCTGCCTTTTTGCCCAAAATAAAAAAAAATTCTGCAATTTTGTACCAAAATAAAAGAAATTTCTGCCTTTTTGCCCCAAAATAAGAAAATTTCTGCTTTTTTACCCTGAAATAAGTGAAATTTCTGCAATTTTGCCCCAAAATAAGTGAAATTTCTGCAATTTTGCCCCAAAATAAGGGAAATTTCTGGAATTTTGCCTCAAAATAAGTTGAATTTCTGAGTTTTGCCCCAAAATAAGGAGAATTTCTGTCTTTTTGCCCCAACATAGAGGGAATTTCTGCCTTTTTGTCCCACAATTAGGGGAATTTCTGCAATTTTACTCTAAATTACGGGGAATTTCTGCCTTTTTGCCCAAAAAGAAGAAGAATGCATACCTTTTTGCCATAAAAAAGAGAAATTTCTTCATTTTTGCTCCAAAATAAAGGGAATTTCTGCTTTTTTGCCTCTAAATAAGTGGAATTTCTGTCTTTTTCTACCAAAACAAAGGGAATTTCTGTCTTTTTTGCCCCAAAATAAGGAAAATTTCTGACTTATTACCCTGAAATAAGTGAAATTTCTGCAATTTTGCCTTAAAATAAGAGAAATTTCTGCCTTTTTGCCCCCAAATAAGAGGAATTTCAGCCTTTTTACCTCAAAATAAGGGGAATTTCTGCGTTTTTGCCCCAAAATAAGAAAAATTTCTGCAATTTTGTACCAAAATAAAAGAAATTTTTGCCTTTTTGCCCCAAAATAAGAAAATTTCTGCTTTTTTTTCTAAAATAAGTAAAATTTCTGCAATTTTGCCCCAAAATAAGTGGAATTTCTGAGTTTTACCCCAATTTAAAGAGAATTTCTGTGTTTTTGCCCCAACATATAGGGAATTTCTACCTTTTTGCCCCACAATTAGGGGAATTTCTGCAATTTTGCTCCAAAATACAGGGAAGTTCTGCCTTTTTGCCCGAAAATAAGAAGAATGCATACCTTTTTGCCATAAAAAGGGAAATTTGATCATTTTTGCTCCAAAATAAGAGGAATTTCTGCTTTTTTTGCCACCAAATAAGGGGAATTTCAGCCTTTTTACCTCAAAATAAGGAAAATTTCTGAATTTTTGCCACAAAATATTAGGAATTTCTGCCTTTTTGCCCCAAAATAAAAAAATTCCTGACTTTTTGCCCTGAAATATGTTAAATTTTTAATATTTTTCCCCAAAATTAGGGAAAGGTCTGCTCTTTGCCCCAAAATAAGGGAAATTTCTTACTTTTTGCCCCCAAATAATGGGAATTTCAGCCTTTTTACCTCAAAATAAGGGGAATTTCTACATTTTTGACCCAAAATATGGGAAATGTCTGCCTTTTAGCACAAAATAAGAAAAATTTTTGCAATTTTGTACCAAAATAAAAGAAATTTCTGACTTTTTGCCCCAAAATAAGAAAATTTCTGCTTTATTTCCCTGAAATAAGTGAAATTTCTGCAATTTTGCCCCAAAATAAGTGAAATTTAGGCAATTTTCCCAAAATTAAGGGAAATTTCTGGAATTTTGCCTCAAAATAATTGGAATTTCTGAGTTTTGCCCAAAAATAAGAAGAATTTCTGTCTTTTTGCCCCAACATATAGGGAATTTCTGCCTTTTTGCCCCACAATTAGGGGAATTTCTGCAATTTTCCTCCAAATTATGGGGAATTTCTGCCTTTTTGCCCGAAAAAAAGAAGAATTCATACCTTTTTGCCATAAAAAAAAGAAATTTCTTCATTTTTGCTCCAAAATAAGGGGAATTTCTGCTTTTTTGCCTCTAAATAAGTGGAAATTCCGTCTTTTTCTCCTAAAACAAAAAGAATTTCTGTATTTTTGCCCAAAAATAAAGAAAATTTCTGACTTATTACCCTGAAATAAGTGAAATTTCTGCAATTTTGCCCCAAAATAAGAGAAATTTCTGCTTTTTTGCCCCCCAAATAAGGGGAATTTCAGCCTTTTTACTTCAAAATAAAAGGAATTTCTGAATTTTTGCCCCAAAATATGCGAAATTTCTGCAATTTTGCCCCAAAGTAATGGGAATTTCTGATTTTTGCCTCAAAATAAAGAAAATTTCTGACTTATTACCCTGAAATAAGTGAAATTTCTGCAATTTTGCCCAAAAATAAGGAAAATTTCTGCCTTTATTCCCTCAAATAAGGGGAATTTCAGCTTTTTTACCTCAAAATAAGGGGAATTTCTGCATTATTGCCACAAAATATTAGGAATTTCTGCCTTTTTGCCCGAAAATAAGGAAAATTTCTGCCTTTATTCTCTGAAATAAGTGAAATTTCTGCAATTTTGCACCAAAATAAGTGAAATTTCTGCAATTTTGCCCGAAAATAAGGGAAATTTCTGGAATTTTGCCCCAAAATATGTGGAATTTCTGAGTTTTGCCCCAAAATAAGGAGAATTTCTGTCTTTTTGCCCTAACATATAGGGAATTTCTGCCTTTTTGCCCCACAATTAGGGGAATTTCTGCAATTTTGCTCCAAAATACGGGGAATTTCTGCTTTTTATCCCGAAAATAAGTGGAATGTATACCTTTTGCCAAAAAAAAAGGAAATTTCTTTATTATTGCTCCAAAATAAGGGGAATTTCTGCTTTTTTGCCTCTAAATTAGTGGGATTTCTGTCCTTTTCCCCCAAAACAAAGGGAATTTCTATCTTTTTTGCCCCAAAATAAGAAAAATTTTTGACTTATTACCCTGAAATAAGTGAAATTTCTGCAATTTTTCCTCAAAATAATGGAAATTTCTGCCTTTTTGCCCTCAAATAAGGGAAATTTCAGCTTTTTTACCTCAAAATAAGGGGAATTTTTGCATTTTTGCCGTAAATATGGGAAATTTCTGCCTTTTTGTCCCAAAATAAGAAAAATTTATGCAATTTTGTACCAAAATAAAAGAAATTTCTGCCTTTTTGTCCCAAAATAAGAAAAATTTATGCAATTTTGCCCCAAAATAAGTGAAGTTTCTGCAATTTTGCCACAAAATAAGGGAAATTTCTGGAATTTTGCCCAAAATAAGTGGAATTTCTGAGTTTTACCCAAAAATAAAGAGAATTTCTGTCTTTTTGCTCCAACATATAGGGAATTTATGCCTTTTTGCCCCACAATTAAGGTATTTCTGCAATTTTGCTCCCAAATACGGGGAATTTCTGCCTTTTGGCCCGAAAATAAGAAGAATGCATACCTTTTTGCCATAAAAAGGGAAATTTCTTCATTTGTGCTCCAAAATAAGGGGGATTTCTGCTTTTTTGCCTCTAAATAAGTGGAATTTCAGTTTTTCTCCCCCACAACAAAGGGAATTTCTGTCTTTTTTGCCCCAAAATAAGGAAAATTTCTGACTTATTACCCTGAAGTAAGTGAAATTTCTGCAATTTTGCCCCAAAATAAGGGAAATTTCTGCCTTTTTACCTCCAAATAAGGGGAATTTCAGCCTTTTTACCTCAAAATACGGGGAATTTCTGCCTTTTTGCCCGAAAATAAGAAGAATGCATACCTTTTTGCCTTAAAAAAGGGAAATTTCTGCAATTTTGCTCCAAAATAAGAGGAATTTCTGCTTTTTTGCCTCAAAATAATTGGAATTTCTGTCTTTTTCCCCCAAAACAAAAGGAATTTCTGTCTTTTTTGCCCCAAAATAAGGAAAATTTCTGACTTATTACCCTAAAATAAGTGAAATTTCTGCAATTTTGCCTCAAAATAAGGGAAATTACTGCCTTTTGCCCCCAAATAAGGAAAATTTCAGCCTTTTTACCTCAAAATAGAAGGAATTTTTGAATTTTTACCCCAAAATATGGGAAATTTCTGCCTTATTGTCGCAAAATAAGAAAAATTTCTGCAATTTTGTACCAAAATAAAAGAAATTTCTGCCTTTTTGCCCCAAAATAAAAAATTTCTGCTTTTTTTTTCTGAAATAAGTGAAATTTCTGCAATTTTGCCAAAAAATAAGTGTAATTTCTGCAATTTTGCCCCAAAATAAGGGAAATTTCTGGAATTTTGCCCTTAAATAAGTGGAATTTCTGAGTTTTACCCCAAAATAAAGAGAATTTCTGTCTTTTTGCCCCAACATATAGGGAATTTCTGCCTTTTTGCCCCACAATTAGGGTATTTCTGCAATTTTGCTCCAAAATATGGGGAATTTCTACCTATTGGCCCGAAAATAAGAAGAATGCATACCTTTTTGCCATAAAAAAAAAAAAATTCTTCTTTTGCTCCAAAATAAGGGGAATTTCTGCTTTTTTGCCTCTAAATAAGTGGAATTTCTGTCTTTCTCCCCCACAACAAAGGGAATTTCTGTCTTTTTTGCCCCAAAATAAAGAAAATTTCTGACTTATTACCCTAAAGTAAGTGAAATTTCTGCAATTTTGCCCCAAAATAAAGGAAATTTCTGCCTTTTTGCCACCAAATAAGAGGAATTTCAGCCTTTTTACCTCAAAATACGGGGAATTTCTGCCTTTTTGCCCGAAAATAAGAAGAATGCATACCTTTTTGCCTTAAAAAGGGGAAGTTTCTGCAATTTTGCTCCAAAATAAGGGAAATGTCTGCTTTTTGCCTCAAAATAAAAGGAATTTCTTAGTTTTTGCCCACAAATAAGGGGAATTTCAGCCTTATTACCTCAAAATAAGGGGAATTTCTGCATTTTTGACCCAAAATATGGGAAATTTCTGCCTTTTTGCCCAAAATAAAAAAAAATTCTGCAATTTTGTACCAAAATAAAAGAAATTTCTGCCTTTTTGCCCCAAAATAAGAAAATTTCTGCTTTTTTACCCTGAAATAAGTGAAATTTCTGCAATTTTGCCCCAAAATAAGTGAAATTTCTGCAATTTTGCCCCAAAATAAGGGAAATTTCTGGAATTTTGCCTCAAAATAAGTTGAATTTCTGAGTTTTGCCCCAAAATAAGGAGAATTTCTGTCTTTTTGCCCCAACATAGAGGGAATTTCTGCCTTTTTGTCCCACAATTAGGGGAATTTCTGCAATTTTACTCTAAATTACGGGGAATTTCTGCCTTTTTGCCCAAAAAGAAGAAGAATGCATACCTTTTTGCCATAAAAAAGAGAAATTTCTTCATTTTTGCTCCAAAATAAAGGGAATTTCTGCTTTTTTGCCTCTAAATAAGTGGAATTTCTGTCTTTTTCTACCAAAACAAAGGGAATTTCTGTCTTTTTTGCCCCAAAATAAGGAAAATTTCTGACTTATTACCCTGAAATAAGTGAAATTTCTGCAATTTTGCCTTAAAATAAGAGAAATTTCTGCCTTTTTGCCCCCAAATAAGAGGAATTTCAGCCTTTTTACCTCAAAATAAGGGGAATTTCTGCGTTTTTGCCCCAAAATAAGAAAAATTTCTGCAATTTTGTACCAAAATAAAAGAAATTTTTGCCTTTTTGCCCCAAAATAAGAAAATTTCTGCTTTTTTTTCTAAAATAAGTAAAATTTCTGCAATTTTGCCCCAAAATAAGTGGAATTTCTGAGTTTTACCCCAATTTAAAGAGAATTTCTGTGTTTTTGCCCCAACGTATAGGGAATTTCTACCTTTTTGCCCCACAATTAGGGGAATTTCTGCAATTTTGCTCCAAAATACAGGGAAGTTCTGCCTTTTTGCCCGAAAATAAGAAGAATGCATACCTTTTTGCCATAAAAAGGGAAATTTGATCATTTTTGCTCCAAAATAAGAGGAATTTCTGCTTTTTTTGCCACCAAATAAGGGGAATTTCAGCCTTTTTACCTCAAAATAAGGAAAATTTCTGAATTTTTGCCACAAAATATTAGGAATTTCTGCCTTTTTGCCCCAAAATAAAAAAATTCCTGACTTTTTGCCCTGAAATATGTTAAATTTTTAATATTTTTCCCCAAAATTAGGGAAAGGTCTGCTCTTTGCCCCAAAATAAGGGAAATTTCTTACTTTTTGCCCCCAAATAATGGGAATTTCAGCCTTTTTACCTCAAAATAAGGGGAATTTCTACATTTTTGACCCAAAATATGGGAAATTTCTGCCTTTTAGCACAAAATAAGAAAAATTTTTGCAATTTTGTACCAAAATAAAAGAAATTTCTGACTTTTTGCCCCAAAATAAGAAAATTTCTGCTTTATTTCCCTGAAATAAGTGAAATTTCTGCAATTTTGCCCCAAAATAAGTGAAATTTAGGCAATTTTCCCAAAATTAAGGGAAATTTCTGGAATTTTGCCTCAAAATAATTGGAATTTCTGAGTTTTGCCCAAAAATAAGAAGAATTTCTGTCTTTTTGCCCCAACATATAGGGAATTTCTGCCTTTTTGCCCCACAATTAGGGGAATTTCTGCAATTTTCCTCCAAATTATGGGGAATTTCTGCCTTTTTGCCCGAAAAAAAGAAGAATTCATACCTTTTTGCCATAAAAAAAAGAAATTTCTTCATTTTTGCTCCAAAATAAGGGGAATTTCTGCTTTTTTGCCTCTAAATAAGTGGAAATTCCGTCTTTTTCTCCTAAAACAAAAAGAATTTCTGTATTTTTGCCCAAAAATAAAGAAAATTTCTGACTTATTACCCTGAAATAAGTGAAATTTCTGCAATTTTGCCCCAAAATACGAGAAATTTCTGCTTTTTTGCCCCCAAATAAAGGGAATTTCAGTATTTTTACCTCAAAATAAAGGGAATTTCTGCATTTTTGCCCCAAAATATGGGTAATTTCTGCCTTTTTGCCCCAAAATCAGAAAAATTTCTGCAATTTTGTACAAAAAGAAAAGAAATTTCTGCCTTTTTTCCACAAAATATTAGGAATTTCTGCCTTTTTTTCCCTGAAATATGTGAAATTTCTGCAATTTTGCCCCAAAAGAAGTGAAATTTCTGCAATTTTGCCCCAAAATAAGGGAAATTTCTGGAATTTTGCCCCAAAATAAGTGGAATTTCTGAGTTTTGCCCCAAAATAAGGAGAATTTCTGTCTTTTTGCCCTAACATATAGAAAATTTCGGCCTTTTTTCCCCACAATTACGGGAATTTCTGCAATTTTGCTCCAAAATACGAGGAATTTCTGCTTTTTTTCCCGAAAATAAAAAACATGCAAAACCTTTTGCCATATAAAAAAGAAATTTTTTCATTTTTGAACCAAAATAAGGGGAATTTCTGCTTTTTTGCCTCTAAATAAGTGGAATTTCTGTCTTTTTCCCCAAAAACAAACTGAATTTCTGTATTTTTTGCCCCAAAATAAGGAAAATTTCTGACTTATTACCCTGAAATAAGTGAAATTTCTGCAATTTTGCCCCTAAATAAGGGAAATTTCTGCATTTTGCACCCAAATAAGGGGAATTTCAGCCTTTTTACCTCAAAATAAGGGGAATTTCTGCATTTTTGCCCAAAAATATGGGAAATTTCGGCCTTTTTGCCCCAAAATAAGAAAAATTTCTGCAATTTTGTACCAAAATAAAAGAAATTTCTGCCTTTTTGCACCAAAATAAGAAAATTTCTGCTTTTTTTCTGAAATAAGTGAAATTTCTGCAATTTTGCCCCAAAATAATTGAAATTTCTGAGTTTTGCCCCAAAATATGGAGAATTTCTGTCTTTTGCCCCAAAACAAGAAGAATTTCTGTCTTTTTTGCCCCAAAATAAGGAAAATTTCTGAGTTATTACCCTGAAATAAGTGAAATTTCTGCAATTTTTCCCCAAAATAACTGAAATTTCTGCAATTTTGCCCCAAAATAATGGAAATTTCTGGAATTTTGCCCCAAAATAAGTGGAATTTCTGAGTTTAACCTCAATTTAAAAAGAATTTCTGTGTTTTTGCCCCAACATATAGGGAATTTCTGCCTTTTTGCCCCACAATTAGGGGAATTTCTGCAATTTTGCTCCAAAATACAGGGAATTTCTGCCTTTTTGCCCGAAAATAAGAAGAATGCATACCTTTTTGCCATAAAAAAGGAAATTTCTTCATTTTTGTTCCAAAATAAGGGGAATTTCTGCTTTTTTGCCACCAAATATGGGGAATTTCAACCTTTTTACCTCAAAATAAGGAAAATTTCGTAATTTTTGCCACAAAATATTAGGAATTTCTGCCTTTTTGCTCCAAAATAAGAAAAATTTCTGACTTTTTGCCCTGAAATATGTTAAATTTCTAAATTTTTTCCCCAAAATAAGGGAAATGTCTGCATTTTGCCCCAAAATAATGAGAATTTCTTACTCTTTGCCCCCGAATAAGGGAAATTTCAGGCTTTTTACCTTAAAATAAGGGGAATTTCTGCATTTTTGACGCAAAATATGGGAAATTTCTGCCTTTTAGCCCAAAATAAGAAAAATATTTGCAATTTTGTACCAAAATAAAAGAAATTTCTGACTTTTTGCCCCAAAATAAGAAAATTTCTGCTTTTTTCCCCTGAAATAAGTGAAATTTCTGCAATTTTGCCCCAAAATAAGTGAAATTTCTGAAATTTTGCCCCAAAATAAGGGAAATTTCTGCAATTTTGCCCCAAAATAAGTGAAATTTCTACAATTTTGCCCCAAAATAAGGGAAATTTCTGCAATTTTGCCCCAAAATAAGTGAAATTTCTACAATTTTGCCCCAAAATAAGGGAAATTTCTGGAATTTTGCCACAAAATAAGTGGAATTTCTGAGTTTTGCCCCAAAATAAGGAGAATTTCTGTCTTTTTGCCCTAACAGATAGAAAATTTCGGCCTTTTTTCCCCACAATTACGGGAATTTCTGCAATTTTGCTCCAAAATACGAGGAATTTCTGCTTTTTTTCCCGAAAATAAGAAACATGCAAACCCTTTTGCCATAAAAAAGGGAAATTTTTTCATTTTTGCTCCAAAATAAGGGGAATTTCTGCTTTTTTGCCTCTAAATAAGTGGAATTTCTGTCTTTTTCCCCCAAAACATACTGAATTTCTGTCTTTTTTGCCCCAAAATAAGGAAAATTTCTGACTTATTACCCTGAAATAAGTGAAATTTCTGCAATTTTGCCCCTAAATAAGGGAAATTTCTGCCTTTTTGCACCCAAATAAGGGGAATTTCAGCATTTTTACCTCAAAATAAGGGGAATTTCTGCATTTTTGCCCCAAAATATGGGAAATTTCTGCCTTTTTGCCCCAAAATAAGAAAAATTTCTGTAATTTTGTACCAAAATAAAAGAAATTTCTTCCTTTTTGCCCCAAAATAAGAAAATTTCTGCTTTTTTTCTGAAATAAGTGAAATTTCTGCAATTTTGCCCCAAAATAATTGAAATTTCTGAGTTTTGCCCCAAAATAAGGAGAATTTCTGTCTTTAGCCCCAAAACAAAGGGAATTTCTGTCTTTTTTGCCCCAAAATAAGGAAAATTTCTGAGTTATTACCCTGAAATAAGTGAAATTTCTGCAATTTTGCCCCAAAATAACTGAAATTTCTGCATTTTGCCCCAAAATAAGGGAAATTTCTGGAATTTTGCCCCCAAATAAGTGGAATTTCTGAGTTTAACCCCAATTTAAAAAGAATTTCTGTGTTTTTGCCCCAACATATAGGGAATTTCTGCCTTTTTGCCCCACAATTAGGGGAATTTCTGCAATTTTGCTCCAAAACACAGGGAATTTTTGCCTTTTTGCCCGAAAATAAGAAGAATGCATACCTTTTTGCCATAAAAAAAGAAATTTCTTCATTTTTGCTCCAAAATAAGGGGAATTTCTGCTTTTTTGCCACCAAATATGGGGAATTTCAACCTTTTTACCTCAAAATAAGGAAAATTTCGGAATTTTTGCCACAAAATATTAGGAATTTCTGCCTTTTGCCCCAAAATAAGAAAAATTTCTGATTTTTTGCAATGAAATATGTTAAATTTCTAAAATTTTTCCCCAAAATAAGGGAAATGTCTGCTTTTTGCCCCAAAATAAGGGGAATTTCTTACTTTTTGCCCCCGAATAAGGGAAATTTCAGGCTTTTTACCTTAAAATAAGGGGAATTTCTGCATTTTTGACGCAAAATATGGGAAATTTCTGCCTTTTAGCTTAAAATAAGAAAAATATTTGCAATTTTGTACCAAAATAAAAGAAATTTCTGACTTTTTGCCCCAAAATAAGAAAATTTCTGCTTTTTTTCCATGAAATAAGTGAAATTTCTGCAATTTTGCCCCAAAATAAGTGAAATTTCTGCAATTTTCCCCAAAATAAGGGAAATTTCTGGAATTTTGCCTCAAAATAAGTGGAATTTCTGAGTTTTGCCCCAAAATAGAGAGAATTTCTGTCTTTTTGCTCCCACATATAGGGAATTTCTGCCTTTTTGCCCCACAATTAGGGGAATTTCTGCAATTTTCTTCTAAATTATGGAGAATTTCTTCCTTTTTGCCCGAAAATAAGAAGAATGCATACCTTTTTGCCATATAAAAAGGAAATATCTTCATTTTTGCTCCAAAATAAGGGGAATTTCTGCTTTTTTGCCTCTAAATAAGTGGAATTTCTGTCTTTTTTTTCCCAAAACAAAGGGAATTTCTGTATTTTTGCCCCTAAATAAGAAAAATTTCTGACTTATTACCCTGAAATAAGTGAAATTTCTGCAATTTTGCCAAAAAATAAGAGAAATTTCTGCCTTTTTGCCCCCAAATAAGGGGAATTTCAGCCTTTTTACCTCAAAATAAGGGTAATTTCTGCGTTTTTGCCCCAAAATATTGGAAATTTCTGCCTTTTGCCCCAAAATAAGATATATTTCTGCAATTTTGTACCAGAAGAAAAGAAATTTCTGCCTTTTTGCCCCAAAATAAGAAAATTTCTGCTTTTTTCCCTGAAATAAGTGAAATTTCTGCAATTTTGCCCGAAAATAAGTGAAATTTCTGCAATTTTGCCCCAAAATAAGGGAAATTTCTGCAATTTTGCCCAAAATAAGTAGAATTTCTGAGTTTTGCACCAAAATATGGAGAATTTCTGTTTTTTTGCCCTAACATATAGGGAATTTCTGCCTTTTTGCCTAACAATTAGGGGAATTTCTGCAATTTTGCTCCAAAATACGAGGAATTTCTGCCTTTTGGCCCGAAAATAAGAAGAATGCATACCTTTTTGCCATAAAAAAGAGAAATTTCTGCAATTTTGCTCCAAAATATGGGGAATTTCTGCTTTTTTGCCTCTAAATAAGTGGCATTTCTGTGTTTTTCCCCAAAAACAAAGGGAATTTCTGTCATTTTTGCCCCAAAATAAGGAAAATTTCTGAATTATTACCCTGAAATAAGTGAAATTTCTGCAATTTTGCCCCAAAATAAGGGAAATTTCTGCCTTTTTGCCCCCAAATAAGGGGAATTTCAGCTTTGTTACCTCAAAATAAGGGGAATTTCTGCATTTTTGCCACAAAATATTAGGAATTTCTGCATTTTTGCCCCAAAATAAAAAATATTTCTGCCTTTTTTCCCTGAAATAAGTGAAATTTCTGCAATTTTGCCCCAAAATAAGTGAAATTTCTGCAATTTAGCCCCAAAATAAGGGAAATTTCTGGAATTTTGCCCCAAAATAAGTGGAATTTCTGAATTTTGCCCCAAAATAAGGAGAATTTCTGTCTTTTCGCCCCAACATATAGGGAATTTCTGCCTTTTTGCCCCACAATTAGGGGAATTTCTGCAATTTTGCTCCAAAATAAGGGGAATTACTGCCTCTTTGCCCGAAAATAAGAAGAATGCATACCTTTTTGTCATAAAAAAGGGAAATTTCTTCATTTTTGTTCCAAAATAAGGGGAATTTCTGCTTTTTTGCCTCTCAATAAGTGGAATTTCTTTTTCCCCAAAACAAAGGGAATTTCTCTCTTTTTTGCCCTAAAATAAGAAAAATTTCTGACTTATTACACTGAAATAAGTGAAATTTCTGCAATTTTGCCAAAAAATAAGGGAAATTTCTGCTTTTTTGCCCCCAAATAAGGGGAATTTCAGCCTTTTTACCTCAAAATACGGGGAATTTCTGCATTTTTGCCACAAAATATTAGGAATTTCTGCCTTTTTGCCCCAAAATAAGGAAAATTTCTGCCTTTTTTCCCTGAAATAAGTGAAATTTCTTCAATTTTGCCTCAAAATAAGTGAAATTTTTGCAATTTTGCCCCAAAATAAGGGAAATTTCTGGAATTTTGCCCCAAATAAGTGGAATTTCTGAGTTTTTCCTTAAAATAAGAAGAATTTCTGTCTTTTTGCCCCAACATATATTGAATTTCTGCATTTTTGCCCCACAATTAGGGAAATTTTAGCAATTTTGCTCCAAAATAGAAGGAATTTCTGCCTTTTTGCCCGAAAATAAGAAGAATGCGTACCTTTTCGCGATAAAAATGGAAATTTCTTCATTTTTGCTCCAAAATAAGGAAAATTTCTGCTTTTTTCCTTCTAAATAAGTGGAATTTCTGTCTTTTTCCTTCAAAACAAAGGGAATTTCTGTCTTTTTTGCCCCAAAATAAGGAAAATTTCTGACTTATTACCCTTAAATAAGTGAAATTTCTGCAATTTAGCCCCAAAATAAGGGAAATTTTTGCTTTTTACCCCCAAATAAGGGGAATTTCAGCCTTTTTACCTCAAAATAAGGGGAATTTCTGCAATTTTGCCACAAAATATTAGGAATTTCTGCCTTTTTGCCCCAAAATAAAGAAAATTTCTGCCTTTTTTCCCTGAAATAAGTGAAATTACTGCAATTTTGCCCCAAAATAAGTGAAATTTCTGCAATATGGCCCCAAAATAAGAGGAATTTCTGCATTTTTACCTGAAAATAAGTGAAATTTCTGCCTTTTTACCCAAAAATAAACAAAATTTCTGTCTTTTTGCCCCAAAATAAAAGGAATTTTTGAATTATGCCCTAAAATAAGTGAAATTTCTGCAATTTTGCCCCAAAATAAAAGAAATTTCTGCTTTTTTGCCACAAAATAAGGGGAATTTCTGTCTTTTTGCCCCAAAATAAGGGAAATTTCTGCCTTTTTGCCCCCAAATAAGGGGGAATTTCAGGCTTTTTACCTCAAAATAAGGAAAATTTCTGCATTTTTGCCACAAAATATTAAGAATTTCTGCCATTGTGCTCCAAAATATGGAAAATTTCTGCATTTTTCCCTGAAATAAGTAAAATTTCTGCAATTTTGCCCCAAAATAAGTGAAATTTCTGCAATTTTGCCCCAAAATATGGGAAATTTCTGGAAATTTGCCCCAAAATAAGTAAAATTTCTGAGTTTTACCTCAAAATAAGGAGAATTTCTGACTTTTTGCCCCAACATATAGGGAATTTCTGCATTTTGCCCCACAATTAGGGGAATTTCTGCAATTTTGCTCCAAAATACGGGGATTTTCTGCCTTTTTCGCCGAAAAAAGGGGAATTTCTGCCATTTTGCCTCGAAATAAGTGAAATTTCTGCAGTTTTACCCCAAAATTTGGGGAATTCTGCGTTTTTGCCCCAAAATTAGGGGAATTTCTGCAATTTTGCTCCAAAATACAGGGAATTTCTGCATTTTTGCCCAAAAATAAAGGGAATGTATATCTTTTTGCCATAAAAAGGGAGAATTTCTTCATTTTTACCCCAAAATAAGGGGATTTTTTGTATTTTTGACTCAAAATAAGTGCAATTTCTGACTTTTCCCCAAAAGAAAACGGAATTTCTGTCTTTTTGCCTTAAAATTAGGGGAATATCTGACTTTTTGCCCTGAAATAAGTTAAATTTCTAAAATTTTTTCTCAAACTAAGGGAACTGTCTGCTTTTTGCCCCAAAATAAAGGGAATTTTTGACTTTTTTCCCCAAAATAAGGGGAATTTCAGCCTTTTTACCTCAAAATAAGGGGAATTTCTGCATTTTTGCCCCAAAATATGGGAAATTTCTTCCTTTTTGCACAAAATAAAAAAAATTTCTGCAATTTTGTACGAAAATAATAGAAGTTTCTGCCTTTTTGCCCCAAAATAAGGAGAATTTCTGTCGTTTTGCCCCAAAATAAGGGAAATTTCTGCCTATTTGCCCCCAAATAAGGGGAGTTTCAGCCTTTTTACCTCAAAATAATGGGAATTTCTGCATTTTTGCCACAAAATATTAAAAATTTCTGCCATTGTTCTCTAAAATATGGAAAATTTCTGCCTTTTTTCCTGAAATAAATGAAATTTCTGCAATTTTGCCCCAAAATAAGTGAAATTTCTGCAATTTTGCCCAAAAATAAGGGAAATTTTTGGAATTTTGCCCCAAAATAAGTGGAATTTCTGAGAATTGCCCCAAAATAAGGAGAACTTCTGTCTTTTTGTCCCAAAATATAGGGAATTTCTGCCTTTTTGCCCCACAATTAGGGGAATTTCTGCAATTTTGCTCCAAAATAAAGGGAAGTTCTGCCTTTTTGCCCGAAAATAAGAAGGATGCATACCTTTTTGCCATAAAAAAGGAAATGTCTTCATTTTTGCCCCAAAATAAGGGGAATTTCTGCTTTTTTGCCACCAAATAAGGGGAATTTCAGCCTTTTTACCTCAAAATAAGGAAAATTTCGGAATTTTTGCCACAAAATATTAGGAATTTCTGCCTTTTTGCCCCAAAATAAGAAAAATTTCTGATTTTTGCCCTGAAGATATGTTAAATTTCTAAAATTTTTCCCCAAAATAAGGGTAATGTCTGTTTTTTGCCCCAAAATAAGGGGAATTTCTTACTTTTTGCCCCCGAATAAGGGGAATTTCAGGCTTTTTACCTTAAAATAAGGGGAATTTCTGCATTTTTGACGCAAAATATGGGAAATTTCTGCCTTTTAGCCCAAAATAAGAAAAATATTTGCAATTTTGTACCAAAATAAAAGAAATTTCTGACTCTTTGCCCCAAAATATAAAAATTTCTGCTTTTTTCCCTGAAATAAGTAAAATTTTTGCAATTTTAGCCAAAATAAGTGAAATTTCTGCAATTTTCCCCAAAGTAAGGGAAATTTCTGGAATTTTGCCTCAAAATAAGTGGAATTTCTGAATTTTGCCCCAAAATAAGGAGAATTTCTGTCTTTTTGCTCCAACATATAGGGAATTTCTGCCTTTTTGCCCCACATTAAGGGAAATTCTGCAATTTTCTTCTAAATTATGGAGAATTTCTGCCTTTTTGCCCAAAAATAAGAAGAATGCATACTTTTTTGCCATAAAAAAGGGAAATATCTTCATTTTTGCTCCAAAACAAGGGGAATTTCTGTTTTTCCCTCTAAATAAGTGGAATTTCTGTCTTTTTCTCCCAAAACAAAGGGAATTTCTGTATTTTTGCTCCAAAATAAGGAAAATTTCTGACTTATTACCCTGAAGTAAGTGAAATTTCTGCAATTTTGCCACAAAATAAGAGAAATTTCTGCCTTTTTGCCCCCAAATAAGGGGAATTTCAGCCTTTTTACCTCAAAATAAGGGGAATTTCTGCATTTTTGCCCCAAAATATGGGTAATTTCTGCCATTTTGCCCCAAAATAAGATATATTTCTGCAATTTTGTACCAAAAGAAAAGAAATTTCTGCATTTTTGCCCAAAAATAAGAAAATTTCTGCTTTTTTTCCCTGAAATAAGTGAAATTTCTACAATTTTGCCCCAAAATAAGTGAAATTTCTGCAATTTTGCCCCAAAATAAGAAAAATTTCTGCAATTTTTCCCAAAATAAGTGGAATTTCTGAGTTTTGCACCAATGTATGGAGAATTTCTGTTTTTTTGCCCCAACATATAAAGAATTTCTGCCTTTTTGTTTAACAATTAGGGGAATTTCTGCAATTTTGCTCCAAAATACAGGGAATTTCTGCCTTTTTGCCTGAAAATAAGAAGAATGCATAACTTTTTGCCATAAAAAAGAGAAATTTCTGCAATTTTGCTCCAAAATAAAGGGAATTTCTGCTTTTTTGCTTCTAAATAAGTGGCATTTCTGTGTTTTTCCCCAAAAACAAAGGGAATTTCTGTCATTTTTGCCCCAAAATAAGGAAAATTTCTGAATTATTACCCTGAAATAAGTAAAATTTCTGCAATTTTGCCTCAAAATAATGGAAATTTCTGCCTTTTTGCCCCCAAATAAGAAGAATTTCAGCTTTGTTACCTCAAAATAAGGGGAATTTCTGAATTTTTTCCACAAAATATTAGGAATTTCTGCATTTTTGCCCCAAAATAAAAAAAATTCTGCCTTTTTTCCCTGAAATAAGTGAAATTACTGCAATTTTGCCACAAAATAAGTGAAATTTCTGCAATTTGGCCCCAAAATAAGAGGAATTTCTGCCTTTTTACCTGAAAATAAGTGAAATTTCTGCCTTTTTACCCAAAAATAGACGAAATTTCTGTCTTTTTGCCCCAAAATAAAAGGAATTTTTGAATTATGCCCTGAAATAAGTGAAATTTCTGCAATTTTGCCCCAAAATAAAAGAAATTTCTGCCTTTTTGCCACAAAATAAGGGGAATTTCTGTCTTTTTGCCCCAAAATAAGGGAAATTTCTGCCTTTTTGCCCCCAAATAAGGGGGAATTTCAGGCTTTTTACCTCAAAATAAGGAAAATTTCTGCATTTTTGCCACAAAATATTAAGAATTTCTGCCATTGTGCTCCAAATTATGGAAAATTTCTGCATTTTTCCCTGAAATAAGTGAAATTTCTGCAATTTTGCCCCAAAATAAGTGAAATTTCTGCAATTTTGCCCCAAAATATGGGAAATTTCTGGAATTTTGCCCCAAAATAAGTAAAATTTCTGAGTTTTACCTCAAAATAAGGAGAATTTCTGACATTTTGCCCCAACATATAGGGAATTTCTGCATTTTGCCCCACAATTATGGGAATTTCTTCAATTTTGCTCCAAAATACGGGGATTTTCTGCCTTTTTCGCAGAAAATAAGGGGAATTTCTGGCATTTTGCCGGGAAATAATTGAAATTTCTGCAATTTTGCCCCATAATAAGGGAAATTTCTGGAATTTTGCCCCAAAATAAGTGAAATTTCTGAGTTTTGCCCCAAAATAAGGAGAATTTCTGTCTTTTTGCACAACATATAAGGAATTTCTGCATTTTTGCCCCACAATTAGGGGAATTTCTGCAATTTTGCTCCAAAATACGGGGATTTTCTGCCTTTTTCGCCGAAAAAACAGAAATTTCTGCCATTTTGCCGCGAAATAAGTGAAATTTCTGCAGTTTTACCCCAAAATAAGGGGAATTCTGCGTTTTTGCCCCAAAATTAGGGGAATTTCTGCAATTTTGCTCCAAAATACAGGGAATTTCTGCATTTTTGCCCAAAAATAAAGGGAATGTATACCTTTTTGCCATAAAAAAGGAGAATTTCTTCATTTTTACCCCAAAATAAGGGGATTTTTTGTATTTTTGACTCAAAATAAGTGCAATATCTGACTTTTCCTGAAAAGTAAATGGAATTTCTGTCTTTTTGCCTTAAAATTAGGGGAATTTCTGACTTTTTGCCATGAAATAAGTTAAATTTCTAAAATTTTTCCCCAAAATAAGGGAACTGTCTGCTTTTTGCCCCAAAATAAAAGGAATTTTTGACTTTTTGCCCCAAAATAAGGGGTATTTCAGCCTTTTTACCTCAAAATAAGGGAAATTTCTGCATTTTTGCCCCAAAATATGGGAAATTTCTTCCTTTTTGCACAAAATAAGAAAAATTTCTGCAATTTTGTACGAAAATAAAAGAAATTTCTGCCTTTTTGCCCCAAAATAAGGAGAATTTCTCTCTTTTTGTTCCAAAATAAGGGAAATTTCTGCCTATTTGCCCCCAAATAAGGGGAATTTCAGCATTTTTACCTCAAAATAATGGGAATTTTTGCATTTTTGCCACAAAATATTAAAAATTTCTGCCATTGTTCTCTAAAATATGGAAAATTTCTGCCTTTTTTCCCTGAAATAAATGAAATTTCTGCAATTTTGCCCCAAAATAAAAGAAATTTCTGCCTTTTTGCCACAAAATAAGGGGAATTTCTGTCTTTTTGCCCCAAAATAAGGGAAATTTCTGCCTTTTTGCCCCCAAATAAGGGGGAATTTCAGGCTTTTTACCTCAAAATAAGGAAAATTTCTGCATTTTTGTCACAAAATATTAAGAATTTCTGCCATTGTGCTCCAAAATATGGAAATTTTCTGCATTTTTCCCTGTAATAAGTGAAATTTCTGCAATTTTGCCCCAAAATAAGTGAAATTTCTGCAATTTTGCCCCAAAATATGGGAAATTTCTGGAATTTTGCCCCAAAATAAGTGAAATTTCTGAGTTTTACCTCAAAATAAGGAGAATTTCTGACTTTTTGCCCCAACATATAGGGAATTTCTGCATTTTGCCCCACAATTAGGGGAATTTCTGCAATTTTGCTCCAAAATACGGATATTTTCTGCCTTTTTCGCCAAAAATAAGGGGAATTTCTGCCATTTTGCCGCGAAATAAGTGAAATTTCTGCAATTTTGCCCCATAATAAGGGAAATTTCTGGAATTTTGCCCCAAAATAAGTGAAATTTCTGAGTTTTGCCCCAAAATAAGGAGAATTTCTGTCTTTTTGCCCCAACATATAGGGAATTTCTGCATTTTTGCCCCACAATTAGGGGAATTTCTGCAATTTTGCTCCAAAATACGGGGATTTTCTGCCTTTTTCGCCGAAAAAAGAGAAATTTCTGCCATTTTGCCGCGAAATAAGTGAAATTTCTGCAGTTTTACCCCAAAATAAGGGGAATTCTGCGTTTTTGCCCCAAAATTAGGGGAATTTCTGCAATTTTGTTCCAAATTACGGGGAATTTCTGCATTTATGCCCAAAAATAAAGGGAATGTATATCTTTTTGCTATAAAAAAG
The DNA here is from genome assembly GCF_963924665.1 of Micromys minutus. Lineage (NCBI taxonomy): Eukaryota > Metazoa > Chordata > Mammalia > Rodentia > Muridae > Micromys > Micromys minutus. The sequence goes on from NW_027667208.1 coordinate 1,417,757, forward strand.
GAGAATTTCTTCATTTTTACCCCAAAATAAGGGGATTTTTTGTATTTTTAACTCAAAATAAGTGCAATTTCTGACTTTTCCCGAAAAGTAAACGGAATTTCTGTCTTTTTGCCTTAAAATTAGGGGAATTTCTGACTTTTTGCCATGAAATAAGTTAAATTTCTAAAATTTTTCTTCAAAATAAGGGAACTGTCTGCTTTTTGCCCCAAAATAAAAGGAATTTTTGACTTTTTGCCCCAAAATAAGGGGTATTTCAGCCTTTTTACCTCAAAATAAGGGAAATTTCTGCATTTTTGCCCCAAAATATGGGAAATTTCTTCCTTTTTGCACAAAATAAGAAAAATTTCTGCAATTTTGTACGAAAATAAAAGAAATTTCTGCTTTTTGCCCCAAAATAAGGAGAATTTCTGTCTTTTTGTTCCAGAATAAGGGAAATTTCTGCCTATTTGCCCCCAAATAAGGGGAATTTCAGCCTTTTTACCTCAAAATAATGGGAATTTCTGCATTTTTGCCACAAAATATTAAAAATTTCTGCCATTGTGCTCTAAAATATGGAAAATTTCTGCCTCTTTTCCCTGAAATAAATGAAATTTCTGCAATTTTGTCCCAAAATAAGTGAAATTTCTGCAATTTTGCCCAAAAATAAGGGAAATTTTTGGAATTTTGCCCAAAAATAAGTGGAATTTTTGAGTTTTGCCCCAAAATAAGGAGAATTTCTGTCTTTTTGTCCCAACATATAGGGAATTTCTGCCTTTTTCCCCACAATTAGGGGAATTTCTGCAATTTTGCTCCAAAATACAAGGAATTTCTGCTTTTTTGCCTGAAAATAAGGGGAATGTATAATTTTTGCCACAAAAAAAAAGAAATTTCTTAATTTTTGCCCCAAAATAAGAGGAATTTCTGCCTTTTTACCTCAGAATAAGTAAAATTTCTGTCTTTTTAATCCAAAATAAATGGAATTTCTGTCTTTTTGCTCCAAAATAAGAGGAATTTTTGAATTATGCCCTGAAATAAGTGAAATTTCTGCAATTTTGCCCCAAAATAAAAAAATTTCTTACTTTTTGTCACAAAAAAGGAATTTCTCACTTTTTGGCCCAAAATAAGGGAAATTTCAGCTTTTTTAGCTAAAAATATGGGGAATTTCTGCATTTTTGCCACAAAATATTAAGGATTTCTGCCTTTGTTCTCTAAAATACAGAAAATTTCTGCCTTTTTTCCCTGAAATAAGTGAAATTTCTGCAATTTTGCCCCACAATAGGTGAAATTTCTGCAATTTTGCACCAAAATAAGGGAAATTTCTGGAATTTTGCCCTAAAATAAGTGGAAATTCTGAGTTTTGCCCCAAAATAAGAAGAATTTCCGCATTTTTGCCCCAACATATAAGGAATTTTTGCATTTTTGCCCCACAATTAGAAGAATTTTTTCAATTTTGCTCTAAAATACTGGGAATTTCTGCTTTTTTGACCGAAAATAAGAGGAATGTATATCTTTTGCCACAAAATAGGAAAATTTCTTCATTTTTGCCCCCAAATAAAAGGAATTTCTGCATTTTTACCTCAAAATAAGTGAAATTTCTGCCTTTTTACCCAAAAATAAACGGAATTTCTGTCTTTTTGCCCAAAAATAAAAGAAATTTTTGAATTATGCCCTGAAATAAGTGAAATTTCTGCAATTTTGCCCCAAAATAAAAGAAATTTCTGCATTTTTGCCACAAAATAAGGGGAATTTCTGTCTTTTTACCCCAAAATAAGGGAAATCTGCCTTTTTGCCCCAAATAAGATGGAATTTCAGGCTTTTTACCTAAAAATAAGGGGAATTTCTGCATTTTTGCCACAAAATATTAAGAATTTCTGCCATTGTGCACCAAAATATGGAAAATTTCTGCCTTTTTTCCCTGAAATAAGTGAAATTTCTGCAATTGTGCCCCAAAATAAGTGAAATTTCTGAAATTTTGCCCCAAAATAAGAGAAATTTCTGGAATTTTGCCCCAAATAAGTGAAATTTCTGAGTTTTCCCCCAAAATAAGGAGAATTTCTGTCTTTTTGCCCCAACATATAGGGAATTTCTGCATTTTTGCCCCACAATTAGGAAAATTTCTGCAATTTTGCTCCAAATACGGGGATTTTCTGCCTCTGTGGCCGAAAATAAGGGGAATTTCTGACATTTTGCCGCGAAATAAGTGAAATTTCTGCCGTTTTACCCCAAAATAAGGGAAAGTTCTGCGTTTTTGCCCCAAAATACAGGGAATTTCTGCATTTTTGCCCAAAAATAAAGGGAATGTATACCTTTTTGCCATAAAAAAGGAGAATTTCTTCATTTTTACTCCAAAATAAGAGGATTTTTTGTATTTTTGACTCAAAATAAGTGCAATTTCTGACTTTTTCCCAAAAGTAAACGAAATTTCTCTCTTTTTGCCTTAAAATTAGGGGAATTTCTGAATTTTTGCCCTGAAATAAGTTAAATTTCTAAAATTTTTCCCCAAAATAAGGAAACTGTCTGCTTTTTGCCACAAAATAAAGGGAATTTTTGACTTTTTGCCCCAAAATAAGGGGAATTTCAGCCTTATTACCTCAAAATAAGGGGAATTTCTGCATTTTTGCCCCAAAATATGGGAAATTTCTGCCTCTTTGCCCCAAAATATGGGAAATTTCTGCCTTTTTGCCCAAAAATAAGATATATTTCTGCAATTTTGTACCAAAAGAAAAGAAATTTCTGCCTTTTTGCCCCAAAATAAGAAAATTTCTGCTTTTTTTTCCTGAAATAAGTGAAATTTCTGCAATTTTGCCTGAAAATAAGTGAAATTTCTGCAATTTTGCCCCAAAATAAGGGAAATTTCTGCAATTTTGCCCAAAATAAGTAGAATTTCTGAGTTTTTCACCAAAGTATGGAGAATTTCTGTTTTTTTGCCCCAACATATAGGGAATTTCTGCCTTTTTGCCTAACAATTAGGGGAATTTCTGCAATTTTGCTCCAAAATACGGGAAATTTCTGCCTTTTGGCCCGAAAATAAGAAGAATGCATATCTTTTGCCATAAAAAAGAGAAATTTCTGCAATTTTGCTCCAAAATAAGGGGAATTTCTGCTTTTTTGCCTCTAAATAAGTGGCATTTCTGTGTTTTTCCCCCAAAACAAAGGGAATTTCTGTCATTTTTGCCCCAAAATAAGGAAAATTTCTGAATTATTACCCTGAAATAAGTGAAATTTCTGCAATGTTGCCCCAAAATAAGGGAAATTTCTGCCTTTTTGCCCCCAAATAAGGGGATTTTCAGCTTTGTTACCTCAAAATAAGGGGAATTTCTGCATTTTTGCCACAAAATATTAGGAATTTCTGCATTTTTGCCCCAAAATAAAAAATATTTCTGCCTTTTTTCCCTGAAATAAGTGAAATTTCTGCAATTTTGCCCCAAAATAACTGAAATTTCTGCAATTTAGCCCCAAAATAACGGGAAATTTCTGGAATTTTGCCCCAAAATAAGTGGAATTTCTGAATTTTGCCCCAAAATAAGGATAATTTCTGTCTTTTCGCCCCAACATATAGGGAATTTCTGCCTTTTTGCCCCACAATTAGGGGAATTTCTGCAATTTTGCTCCAAAATAAGGGGAATTACTGCCTCTTTGCCCGAAAATAAGAAGAATGCATACCGTTTTGCCATAAAAAGGGAAATTTCTTCATTTTTGCTCCAAAACAAGGGGAATTTCTGCTTTTTTGCCTCTAAATAAGTGGAATTTCTTTTTCCCCAAAACAAAGGGAATTTCTCTCTTTTTTGCCCTAAAATAAGAAAAATTTCTGACTTATTACACTGAAATAAGTGAAATTTCTGCAATTTTGCCCCAAAATAAGGGAAATTTCTGCTTTTTTGCCCCCAAATAAGGGGAATTTTAGCCTTTTTACCTCAAAATACGGGGAATTTCTGCATTTTTGCCACAAAATATTAGGAATTTCTGCCTTTTTGCCCCAAAATAAGGAAAATTTCTGCCTTTTTTCCATGAAATAAGTGAAATTTCTTCAATTTTTCCTCAAAATAAGTGAAATTTTTGCAATTTTGCCCCAAAATAAGGGAAATTTCTGGAATTTTGCCCCAAATAAGTGGAATTTCTGAGTTTTTCCCCAAAATAAGAAGAATTTCTGTCTTTTTGCCCCAACATATAGGGAATTTCTGCATTTTTGCCCCACAATTAGGGAAATTTTAGCAATTTTGCTCCAAAATAGAAGGAATTTCTGTTTTTTTGCCCGAAAATAAGAAGAATGTATAACTTTTCGCGATAAAAATGGAAATTTCTTCATTTTTGCTCCAAAATAAGGAGAATTTCTGCTTTTTTCCCTCTAAATAAGTGGAATTTCTGTCTTTTTTCCCCAAAACAAAGGAAATTTCTGTCTTTATGCCCCAAAATAAGGAAAATTTCTGACCTATTACCCTTAAATAAGTGAAATTTCTGCAATTTACCCCCAAAATAAGGGAAATTTTTGCTTTTTACCCCCAAATAAGGGGAATCTCAGCCTTTTTACCTCAAAATAAGGGGAATATCTGCATTTTTGCCACAAAATATTAGGAATTTCTGTCTTTTTGCCCCAAAATAAGGAAAATTTCTGCCTTTTTTCCCTGAAATAAGTGAAATTACTGCAATTTTGTCTTAAAGTAAGTGAAATTTCTGCAATATGGCCCCAAAATAAGAGGAATTTCTGCCTTTTTACCTGAAAATAAGTGAAATTTCTGCCTTTTTACCCAAAAATAAACGAAATTTCTGTCTTTTTGCCCCAAAATAAAAGGAATTTTTGAATTATGCCCTGAAATAAGTGAAATTTCTGCAATTATGCCCCAAAATAAAAGAAATTTCTGCTTTTTTGCCACAAAATAAGAGGAATTTCTGTCTTTTTGCCCCAAAATAAGGGAAATTTCTGCATTTTTGCCCCCAAATAAGGGGGAATTTCAGGCTTTTTACCTCAAAATAAGAAAAATTTCTGCATTTTTGCCACAAAATATTAAGAATTTCTGCCATTGTGCTCCAAAATATGGAAAATTTCTGCATTTTTCCCTGAAATAAGTGAAATTTCTGCAATTTTGCCCCAAAATATGTGAAATTTCTGCAATTTTGCCCCAAAATATGGGAAATTTCTGGAATTTTGCCCCAAAATAAGTGAAATTTCTGAGTTTTACCCCAAAATAAGGAGAATTTCTGACTTTTTGCCCCAACATATTGGGAATTTCTGCATTTTGCCCCACAATTAGGGGAATTTCTGCAATTTTGCTCCAAAATACGGGGATTTTCTGCCTTTTTCGCCGAAAATAAGGGGAATTTCAGCCATTTTGCCGCGAAATAAGTAAAATTTCTGCAATTTTGCCCCATAATAAGGGAAATTTCTGCAATTTTGCCCCAAAATAAGTGAAATTTCTGCAATTTTGCCCCATAATAAGGAAAATTTTTGAAATTTTGCCCCAAAATAAGTGAAATTTCTTTGTTTTGCCCCAAAATAAGGAGAATTTCTGTCTTTTTGTCCCAACATATAGGGAATTTCTGCATTTTTGCCCCACAATTAGGGGAATTTCTGCAATTTTGCTCCAAAATACAGGGATTTTCTGCCTTTTTCGCCGAAAAAACAGAAATTTCTGCCATTTTGCCGCGAAATAAGTGAAATTTCTGCAGTTTTACCCCAAAATAAGGGGAAGTTCTGCGTTTTTGCCCCAAAATTAGGGGAATTTCTTCAATTTTGCTCCAAATTACAGGGAATTTCTGCATTTTTGCCCAAAAATAAATGGAATGTATACCTTTTTGCCATAAAAAAGGAGAATTTCTTCATTTTTACCCCAAAATAAGGGGATTTTTTGTATTTTTGACTCAAAATAAGTGCAATTTCTGACTTTTCCCCAGAAGTAAACGGAATTTCTGTCTTTTTGCCTTAAAATTAGGGGAATTTCTGACTTTTTGCCATGAAATAAGTTAAATTTCTAAAATTTTTCCCCAAAATAAGAAAACTGTCATCTTTTTGCCCCAAAATAAAGGGAATTTTTGACTTTTTGCCACAAAATAAGGGGTATTTCAGCCTTTTTACCTCAAAATAAGGGAAATTTCTGCATTTTTGCCCCAAAATATGGGAAATTTCTTTATTTTTGCACAAAATAAGAAAAATTTCTGCAATTTTGTATGAAAATAAAAGAATTTTCTGCCTTTTTGCCCCAAAATAAGGAGAATTTCTGTCTTTTTGTTCCAAAATAAGTGAAATTTCTGCCTATTTGCCCCCAAATAAGGGGAATTTCAGCCTTTTTACCTCAAAATAATAGGAATTTCTGCATTTTTGCCACAAAATATTAAAAATTTCTGCCATTGTGCTCTAAAATATGGAAAATTTCTGCCTTTTTTCCCTGAAATAAATGAAATTTCTGCAATTTTGCCCCAAAATAAGTGAAATTTCTGCAATTTTGCCCAAAAATAAGGGAAATTTTTGGAATTTTGCCCAAAAATAAGTGGAATTTCTGAGTTTTGCCCCAAAATAAGTGGAATTTCTGTCTTTTTGTCCCAACATATAGGGAATTTCTGCCTTTTTGCCCCACAATTAGGGGAATTTCTGCAATTTTGCTCCAAAATACGGGGATTTTCTGCTTTTTTGCCTGAAAATAAGGGGATTGTATAATTTTTGCAACAAAAAAGGGAAATTTCTTAATTTTTGCCCCAAAATAAGAGGAATTTCTGCCTTTTTACCTCAGAATAAGTAAAATTTCTGTCTTTTTACCCCAAAATAAATGGAATTTCTGTCTTTTTGCTCCAAAATAAGAGGAATTTTTGAATTATACCCTGAAATAAGTGAAATTTCTGCAATTTTGCCCCAAAATAAAAAAAAAATTTTCCTTTTTGTTACAAAAAAGGAATTTCTCTCTTTTTGCCCCAAAATAAGGGAAATTTCAGCCTTTTTAGCTAAAAATATGGGGAATTTCTGCATTTTTGCCACAAAATATTAAGAATTTCTGCCATTGTTCTCTAAAATACGGAAAATTTCTGCCTTTTTTTTCTGAAATAACTGAAATTTCTGCAATTTTGCCCCACAATAGGTGAAATTTCTGCAATTTTGCCCCAAAATAAAAGAAATTTCTGGAATTTTGCCCCAAAATAAGTGGAATTTCTAAGTTTTGCCCCAAAATAAGAAGAATTTCCGCCTTTTTGCCCCAACATATAAGGAATTTTTGCATTTTTGCCCCACAATTAGAAGAATTTCTGCAATTTTGCTCTAAAATACTGGGAATTTCTGCTTTTTTGCCCGAAAATAAGGGGAATGTATATCTTTTGCCACAAAATAGGGAAATTACTTCATTTTTGCCCCAAAATAAGAGGATTTTCTGCCTTTTTACCTCAAAATAAGTGAAATTTCTGCCTTTTTACCCAAAAATAAACGGAATTTCTGTCTTTTTGCCAAAAAATAAAAGGAATTTTTGAATTATGCCCTGAAATAAGTGAAATTTCTGGAATTTTGCCACAAAATAAAAAAAAATTCTGCATTTTTGCCACAAAATAAGGGGAATTTCTGTCTTTTTACCCCAAAATAAGGGAAATTTCTGCCTTTTTTCCCAAAATAAGATGGAATTTCAGGCTTTTTACCTCAAAATAAGGGGAATTTATGCATTTTTGCCACAATATATTAAGAATTTCTGCCATTGTGCTCCAAAATATGGAAAATTTCTGCCTTTTTTCCCTCTAATAAGTGAAATTTCTGCAATTGTTCCCCAAAATAAGTGAAATTTCTGAAATTTTGCCCGAAAATAAGAGAAATTTCTGGAATTTTGACCCAAAATAAGTGAAATTTCTGAGTTTTCCCCCAAAATAAAGAGAATTTCTGTCTTTTTGCCCCAACATATAGGGAATTTCTGCATTTTTGCCCCACAATTAGAAAAATTTCTGCAATTTTGCTTTAAAATACGGGAAGTTTCTGCCTCTTTCGCCAAAAATGAGGGGAATTTCTGCCATTTTGCCGCGAAATAAGTGAAATTTCTGCCGTTTTACCCCAAAATAAGGAGAAGTTCTGCGTTTTTGCCCCAAAATTAGGGGAATTTCTGCAATTTTGCTCCAAAATACGGGGAATATCTGCCTGTTTGCCCGAAAATAAAGGGAATGAATAACTTTTTGCCATAAAAAAGGAGAATTTGTTCATTTTTTCCCCAAAATAAGAGGATTTTCCGCCTTTTTGACTCAAAATAAGTGCAATTTCTACTTTTCCTCAAAAATAAACGGAATTTCTGTCTTTTTGCCTTAAAATAAGGGGAATTTCTGACTTTTTGCCCTGAAATAAGTAAAATTTCTAAAATTTTTCCCAAAATAAGGGAAATGTCTGCTATTTGCCCAAAATTAAGTGGAATTTCTGACTTTTTGCCCCAAAATAAGGGGATTTTCAGCCTTTTTACCTCAAAATAAGGGGAATTTCTGCATTTTTGCCACAAAATATTAGGAATTTCTGCCTTTTTGCCCCAAAATAAGAAAAATTTCTGCAATTTTGTACGAAAATAAAAGAAATTTCTGCCTTTTTGCCACAAAATAAGAAAATTTCTGCTTTTTTTCCCTGAAAAAAGTGAAATTTCTGCAATTTTGCCCCCAAATAAAGGAATTTTCTGCAATTTTGCCCCAATGTAAAAAAAATTTCTGCAATTTTGCCCCAAAATAAGGGGAATTTCTGACTTTTTGCCCTGAAATAAATGAAATTTCTGCAATTTTGCCCGAAAATAAGGGAAATTTGTGCCTTTTGCCGCAAAATAAGGGGAATTTCTTCCTTTTGCCCCAAAATATGGGGAATTTCAGGATTTTACCTCAAAATAAGGGGGATTTTAGTCTTTTTGCACCAAAATATTGAGAATTTCTGCCTTTTTGCCCCAAAATAAAGGGAATTTCTGCATTTTTGCACAAATATTAGAGGAATTTCTGAAATTTTGCTCCAAAATATGGGTCATTTTTGTCTTTTTGCCCGAAATTAAGTGGAATTTCTGCCTTTTTGTCCCGAAATAAGTGAAATTTCTTCAATTTTATCCAAAAATTAGGGATTTCATCTTTTTGCCCCAAAATAAGGGGAATTTCTGCCATTTTGCCCTTAAATATTTGAAATTTCTGCAATTTTACCCCAAAATTAGGGGAATTTCTGCCTTTTTGCCCGAAAATAAGGGGAATTTAAGCTTTATTACCTCAAAATAAGGGAAATTTCTGCATTTTGCCACAAAATATAAGGAATTTCTGCCTTTTTGCCCCAAAATAAAGAAAATTTCTGCAATTTTGTCCCAAAATAAGGGGAATTTCTCCCTTTTTGCCCCAAAATAAATAAAAATTTCTGGAATTATGCCCCAAAGTAAGGGGAATTTCTGATTATTGGCCCAAAAAAAGGAAAATCTGCCTTTTTCCCGAAAATTAGGGGAATTTCTGAAATTTTGATTCAAAATACGGGGAATTTCTGCTTTTTGCCCGAAAATAAGGGGAATGCATACCTTTTTGCCATAAAAAAGGGAAATTTTTTCATTTTTGCTCCAAAATAAGGGGAATTTCTGCCTTTTTGCCTCTAAATAAGTGGAATTTCAGTCTTTTTCCCCCAAAACAACGGGAATTTCTGTCTTTTTTGACCCAAAATAAAGGGAATTTCAGCCTTTTTATTTCAAAATAAGGGAAATTTCTGACTTTTTACCCTGAAATAAGTGAAATTTCTGCAATTTTGTCCCAAAATAAAGGAAATTTCTCCCTTTTTTCCCCCAAATAAAGGGAATTTCAGCCTTTATACCTCAAAATAAGGGGAATTTCTGCATTTTTGCCACAAAATATTAGGAATTTCTGCCTTTTTGTCCCAAAATAAGGAAAATTTCTGCCTTTTTTCCCTGAAATAAGTGAAATTTCTGCAATTTTGCACCAAATAAGTTAAATTCCTGCAATTTTGCCCCAAAATAAAAGAAATTTCTGGAATTTTGCCCCAAAGTAAGGGGAATTTCATATTTTAGCCCCAAAATAAAGGGAAATTCTGCGTTTTGCCCCAAAATTAGGGGAATTTCTGCAATTTTGCTTCAAAATACGGGGAATTTCTGCCTTTTTGCCCGAAAATGAGGGGAATGCATACCTTTTTGCCATAAAAAAGGGAATTTTCTTCATTTTTGCTCAAAATAATAGGAATTTCTGCATTTTTGCCTCTAAATAAGTGGAATTTCTGTCTTTTTCCCGCAGAACAAAGGGAATTTCGGTCTTTTTTGCCCCAAAATAAGGGGAATTTCAGGCATTTTACCTCAAAATAAGGGGAATTTCTGCATTTTGGCCACAAAATATTAGAAATTTCTTCCTTTTTGCCTCAAAATAAGAAAATATCTGCTTTTTTTCCCTAAAATAAGTGAAATTTCTGCAATTTTGCCAAAATTAGGGAAATTTCTGCAATTTTCCCCAAAATAAGTGAAATTTCTGGAACTTTGCCCTAAAATAAGTGGAATTTCTGAGTTTTGCTCCAAAATAAATAGAATTTCTGTCTTTTTGCCACAACATATAGGGAATTTCTGCCTTTTTGCCCCACAATTAGGGGAATTTCTGCAATTTTGCTCCAAAATACGAGGAATTTCTGCCTTTTTGCCCAAAAATAAAAAGAATGCATACCTTTTTGCCATAAAAAAGGGAAATTTCTTCATTTTTGCCTCCAAATAAGGGGAATTTCAGCCTTTTTACCTCAAAATAAGGGGAATTTCTGCATTTTTGCCACAAAATATTAGGAATTTCTGCCTTTTTGCCCCAAAATAAAGAAAATTTCTGCCTTTTTTCCCTGAATTAAGTGAAATTTCTGCAATTTTGCCCCAAAATAAGTGAAATTTCTTCAATTTGGCCCCAAAATAAGAGGAATTTCTGCCTTTTTACCTCAAAATAAGTGAAATTTCTGCCGTTTTACCCAAAAATAAATGGAATTTCTGTCTTTTTACTTTAAAATAAAAGGAATTTTTGAATTATGCCCTGCAATAAGTGAAATTTCTGCAATTTTGCCCCAAAATAAAAGAAATTTCTTCCTTTTTGCCACAAAATAAGGGGAATTTCTGTCTTTTTGCCCCAAAATACGGGAAATTTTTGCATTTTTGCCCCCAAATAAGGGGGAATTTCAGGCTTTTTACCTCAAAATAAGGGGAATTTCTGCATTTTTGCCACAAAATATTAAAAATTTCTGCCTTTTTGCCCCAAAATAAGAAAAATTTCTGCGTTTTTTCCCTGAAATAAGTGAAATTTCTGCAATTTTGCGACAAAATAAGTGAAATTTCTGCAATTTTGCCCCAAAATAAGGGAAATTTCTGGAATTTTGCCACAAATAAGTGGAATTTCTGAGTTTTTCCCCAAAATAAGGAGAATTTCTGTCTTTTTGCCCCAACGTATAGGGAATTTCTGCCTTTTTGCCCCACAATTAGGGGAATTTCGGCAATTTTGCTCCAAAATAGGGGAATTTCTGCCTTTTTGCCTGAAAATAAGAAGAATGCTTACCTTTTTGCCATAAAAAAATGGAAATTTCTTCAGTTTTGCTCCAAAATAAGGGAAATTTCTGCTTATTTTCCTCTAAATAAGTGGAATTTCTGTATTTTTCCCCCAAAACAAAAGGAATTTCTGTCTTTTTTGCCCCAAAATAAGGAAAATATCTGACTTTTTACCATGAAATAAGTGAAATTTCTGCAATTTTGTCCCAAAATAAAGGAAATTTCTGCCTTTTTGCCCCAAAATAAGGAAAATTTCTGCCTTTTTTCCGTGAAATAAGTGAAATTTCTGCAATTTTGCCCCAAATAAGTTAAATTCCTGCAATTTTGCCCCCAAATAAAAGAAATTTCTGGAATTTTGCCCCAAAGTAAGGGGAATTTCTGATTTTAGCTTCAAAATAAAGGGAAATTCTGAGTTTTGCCCCAAAATTAGGGGGAATTTCTGCAATTTTGCTTCAAAATACTGGGAATTCCTGCCTTTTTGCCCGAAAATTAGGGGAATGCATACCTTTTTGCCATAAAAAAGGGAAATTTCTTTATTTTTGCCCAAAATAATAGGAATTTCTGCATTTTTGCCTCTAAATAAGTGGAATTTCTGTCTTTTTCCCCCAAAACAAAGGGAATTTCGGTCTTTTTTGCCCAAAAATAAGGGGAATTTCAGCCCTTTTACCTTAAAATAAGGGGAATTTCTGCATTTTTGCCACAAAATATTAGAAATTTCTTCCTTTTTGCCTCAAAATAAGAAAATATCTGCTTTTTTTCCCTAAAATAAGTGAAATTTCTGCAATTTTGCCCCAAAATAAGAGAAATTTCTGGAATTTTGCCCCAAAATAAGTGAAATTTCTGAGTTTTACCCTAAAATAAGGAGAATTTCTGTCTTTTAGCCCCAACATATAGGGAATTTCTGCCTTTTTGCCCCACAATTAGGGGAATTTCTGCAATTTTACTCCAAAATACGAGGATTTTCTGCCTTTTTCGCCAAAAATAATAGGAATTTCTGCCATTTTGCCGCGAAATAAGTGACATTTCTGCAATTTTGCCCCAAAATAAGGGAAATTTCTGGAATTTTGCACCAAAATAAGTGAAATTTCTTAGTTTTGCCCCAACATATAGGGAATTTCTGCATTTTTGCCCCACAATTAGAGGAATTTCTGCAATTTTGCTCCAAAATACGGGTATTTTCTGCTTTTTTCGCCGAAAATAAGGGTAATTTCTGCCATTTTGCTGCGAAATAAGTGAAATTTCTGCAGTTTTACCCCAAAAGAAGAGGAAGTTCTGCGTTTTTGCTTCAAAATTAGGGGAATTTCTGCAATTTTGCTCCAAAATACAGGAAATTTCTGCCTTTTTGTCGAAAAATAAAGGTAATGTATACCTTTTTGCCATAAAAAATGAGAATTTCTTCATTTTTACCCCAAAATAAGGGGATTTTCCGTATTTTTGACTCAAAATAAGTGCAATTTCTGACTTTTCCCCAAAAATAAACGGAATTTCTGTCTTTTTGCCTTAAAATAAGTGGAATTTCTGACTTTTTGCCCTGAAATAAGTTAAATTTCTAAAATTTTTCCCCAAAATAAGGGAAATGTCTGCTTTTTGCCCCAAAATAAGGGAAATTTTTGACTTTTTGTCCCAAAATAAGGGGAATTTCAGCCTTTTTACCTCAAAATAAGGGGAATTTCTGCATTTTTGCCCCAAAATATGGGAAATTTCTTATTTTTGCCCAAAATAAGAAAAATTTCTGCAATTTTGTACGAAAATAAAAGAAATTTCTGCCTTTTTGCCCCAAAATAAAAAAATTTCTGCTTTTTTTCCATGAAATAATTGAAATTTCTGCAATTTTGCCCCAAAATGAGGAAAATTTCTGCAATTTTGCCCAAATGTAAAGAAAATTTCTTCAATTTTGCCCCAAAATAAGGGGAATTGCTGACTTTTTGCCCTGAAATAAATGAAATTTCTGCAATTTTGCTCAAAAATCAGGGAAATTTGTGTTTTTTTGCCCCAAAATAAGGGGAATTTCTGCCTTTTGCCCCAAAATATGGGGTATTTAAGCATTTTACCACAAAATAAGGTGAATTTCAGCTTTTTTGCACCAAAATATGGAGATTTTCTGCCTTTTTGCCCCAAAATAAAGGGAATTTCTGCATTTTTGCACAAATATTAGTGGAATTTCTGCAATTTTCCTTAAAAATATGGGTCATTTCTGCCATTTTGCCCAAAATTAAGTGGAATTTGTGCCTTTTTGTCCCGAAATAAGTGAAATTTCTTCAATTTTAGCCAAAAATTAGGTATTTCATCTTTTTGCACCAAAATAAGGGTAAATTCTGCCATTTTGCCCTGAAATATTTGAAATTTCTGCAATTTTACCCCAAAATAAGGGGAATTTCTGCCTTTTTGCCCCAAAATAAGGGGAATTTCAGCTTTATTACCTCAAAATAAGGGAAATTTCTGCCTTTTTGCCACAAAATATAAGGAATTTCTGCCTTTTTGCCCCAAAATAAGGAAAATTTCTGCAATTTTGCCCCAAAATAAGGGGAATTTCTTCCTTTTTGCCCCAAAATAAAGGAAATTTCAGCCTTTTTACCTGAAAATAAGTGAAATTTCTGCAATTTTGCCCCAAATAAGTTAAATTTCTGCAATTTTGCCCCAAAATAAAAGAAATTTCTGGAATTTGCCCCAAAGTAAGGGGAATTTCTGATTTTAGCCCCAAAATAAAGGGAAATTCTGCCTTTTGCCCCAAAATTAGGGGAATTTCTGCAATTTTGCTCCAAAATCCGGGGAATTTTTGCCTTTTTGCCCGAAAATAAGTGGAATGCATACCTTTTTGCCATAAAAAATGGAAATTTCTTCATTTTTGCTCCAAAATAATGGGAATTTCTGCCTTTTGGCTCTAAATAAGTGGAATTTCTGTTTTTTCCCCCAAAACAAAGGGAATTTCAGTCTTTTTTGCCCCAAAATAAGGCGAATATCAGCCTTTTTACCTCAAAATAAGGGGAATTTCTGCATTTTTGCCACAAAATATTAGGAATTTCTTCCTTTTTGCCCCAAAATAAGAAAATTTCTGCCTTTTTTCCAAAATAAGTGAAATTTCTGCAATTTTGCCCCAAAATAAGTGAAATTTCTGCAATTTTGCCCCAAAATAAGGGAAATTTCTGGAACTTTGCCCCATAATAATTGGAATTTCTTAGTTTTGTCCCAAAATAAGGAGAATTTCTGTCTTTTTGCCCCAACATATAGGGAATTTCTGCCTTTTTGCCCCACAATTAGGGGAATTTCTGAAATTTTGCTCCAAAATACGAGTAATTTCTGCCTTTTTGCCTGAAAATAAGAAGAATGCATACCTTTTTGCCATAAAAAAGGGAAATTTCTTTGTTTTTGCCCCCAAATATGGGGAATTTCAGCCTTTTTACCTCAAAATAAGGGGAATTTCTGAATTTTTGCAACAAAATATTAGGAATTTCTGCATTTATGCCCCAAAATAATGAAAATTTCTGCCTTTTTTCTGAGAAATAAGTGAAATCTCTGCAATTTTGCCCCATAATAAGTGAAATTTCTGCAATTTTGCCCCAAAATAAGGAAATTTCTGGAATTTTGCCCCAAAAGTGGAATTTCTGAGTTTTGCGCCAAAATAAGGAGAATTACTGTCTTTTTGCCCCAACATATAGGGAATTTCTGCCTTTTTGCCCCACAATTAGGGGAATTTCTGCAATTTTGCTCCAAAATAGGGAGAATTTCTGCCTTTTTGCCCTAAAATAAGAAGAATGCATACTTTTTGCCATAAAAAATGGAAATTTCTTCATTTTTGCTCCTAAATAAAGGGAATTTCTGCTTTTTTCCCTCAAAATAAGTGGAATTTCTGTCTTTTTCCTTCAAAACAAAGGGAATTTCTGTCTTTTTTGCCCCAAAATAAGGAAAATTTCTGACTTATTACCCTGAAATAAGTGAAATTTCTGCAATTTTGCCCCAAGATAAGGGAAATTTCTGCCTTTTTGCCCCCAAATAAGGGGAATTTCTGCATTTTTGCCACAAAATATTAGGAATTTCTGCCTTTTTGCCCCAAAATAAGAAAAATTTCTGCAATTTTGTACGAAAATAAAAGAAATTTCTGCCTTTTTGCCCCAAAATAAGAAAATTTCTGCTTTGTTTCCCTGAAAAAAGTGAATTTTCTGCAATTTTGCCCCCAAATAAAGGAATTTTCTGCAATTTTGCCCCAATGTAAGAAAAATTTCTGCAATTTTGCCCCAAAATAAGGCGAATTTCTGACTTTTTGCCCTGAAATAAATGAAATTTCTGCAATTTTGCCCGAAAATAAGGGAAATTTGTGCCTTTTTGCCGCAAAATAAGGGGAATTTCTCCCTTTTGCCCCAAAATATGGAGAATTTCAGGATTTTACCTCAAAATAAGGGGAATTTCAGCCTTTTTGCACCAAAATATTGAGAATTTCTGCCTTTTTTGCCCCCAAATAAAGGGAATTTCTGCATTTTTACACAAATATTAGGGGAATTTCTGCAATTTTGCTCCAAAATATGGGTCATTTTTGCCTTTTTGCCCGAAATTAAGTGGAATTTCTGCCTTTTTGTCCCGAAATAAGTGAAATTTCTTCAATTTTAGCCAAAAATTAGGGATTTCATTTTTTTGCCCCCAAATAAAAGGAATTTCTGCCATTTTGCCCTTAAATATTTGAAATTTCAGCAATTTTACCTCAAAATTAGAGGTTTTTCTGCCTTTTTGCCCCATAATAAGGGGAATTTCTGCTTTATTACCTCAAAATAAAGTAAATTTCTGCATTTTGCCACAAAATATATGGAATTTCTGGTTTTTGGCCCAAAATAAAGAAAATTTCTGCAATTTTGCCTCAAAATAAGGGGAATTTCTTCCTTTTTGCCCCAAAATAAAAGAAATTTCTGGAATTTTGCCTTAAAGTAAGGGGAATTTCTGATTTTTGCCCAAAAAAAAGGGAAATTCTGCCTTTTACCCCAAAATTAGGGGAATTTCTGAATTTTTGATTCAAAATACGGGGAATTTCTGCCTTTTTGCCCGAAAATAAGGGGAATGCATACCTTTTTGCCATAATAAAGGGAAATTTTTTAATTTTTGCTCCAAAATAAGGGGAATTTCAGCTTTTTTGCCTCTAAATAAGTGGAATTTCTGTCTTTTTCCCCCAAAACAAAGGGAATTTCTATTTTTTTTGCCCCAAAATAAGAGGAATTTCAGCCTTTTTATTTCAAAATAAGGGGAATTTTTGCATTTTTGCCACAAAATATTAGGAATTTCTTCCTTTTTGCCCCAAAATAAGAAAATTTCTGCTTTTTTCACTGAAATAAGTGAAATTTCTGCAATTTTGCCCGAAAATTAGGGAAATTTCTGCAATTTTCCTCAAAATAAGAGAAATTTCTGGAACTTTGCCACAAAATAAGTGGAATTATTGAGTTTTGCCCCAAAATAAGGAGAATTTCTGTATTTTTGCCCCAACATATAGGGAATTTCTGCCTTTTTGCCCCACAATTATGGGAATTTCTGCAATTTTGCTCCAAAATATGGGGAATTTCTGCCTTTTTGCCCAAAAAATAAGAAGAATGCATACCTTTTGCCATAAAAAAGGGAAATTTCTTCATTTTTGCCCACAAATAAGGGGAATTTCAGCATTTTTAACTCAAAATAACGGGAATTTCTGCATTTTTGCCACAAAATATTAGGAATTTCTGCTTTTTTGCCCCAAAATAAGGAAAATTTTTGCCTTTTTTCCCTGAAATAAGTGAAATCTCTGCAATTTTGCCCAATAATAAGTGAAATTTCTGCAATTTTGCCCCAAAATAAGCAAATTTCTGAAATTTTGCCCCAAATAAGTGGAATTTCTGAGTTTTGCCCCAAAATAAGGAGAATTTCTGTCTTTTCGCTCCCAACATATAGAGAATTTCTGCATATTTGCCCCACAATTAGGGAAATTTCTGCAATTTTGCTCCAAAATAAGGGGAATTTCTGCTTTTTTCCCTCTAAATAAGTGGAATTTCTGTCTTTTTCCCAAAAACAAAGGGAATTTTTTTTTGCCCCAAAATAAGGAAAATTTCTGACTTATTACCCTGAAATATGTGAAATTTCTGCAATTTTGCTTCATAATAATGGAAATTTCTGTCTTTTTGCTCCCAAATATGGGGAATTTCAGCATTTTTACCTCAAAATAAGGTTAATTTCTGCATTTTTGCCACAAAATATTCAGAATTTCTGCATTTTGCCCCAAAATAAGGAAAATTTCTGCCTTTTTTCCCTGAAATAAGTGAAATTTCTGCAATTTTGCCCCAAAATAAGTGAAATTTCTTCAATTTTTCCCCAAAATAAGGGAAAATTCTGGAATTTTGCCCCAAATAAGTGGAATTTCTGAGTTTTTCCCCAAAATAAGGAGCATTTCTGTCTTTTTGCCCCAACATATAAGGAATTTCTGCCTTTTTGCCCCACAATTAGAAGAATTTCTGCAATTTTGCTCCAAAATGCGGGGAATTTCTGCCTTTTTGCCCGAAAATAAGAAGAATGCATACATTTTTTGCCATAAAAAATGGAAATTTCAACAGTTTTGCTCCAAAATAAGGGAAATTTCTGCTTTTTTCCCTCTAAATAAGTGGAATTTCTGTCATTTTCCCCCAAAACAAAAGGAATTTCTGTCTTTTTTGCCCCAAAATAAGGAAAATTTCTCGCTTATTACCCTGAAATAAGTGAAATTTCTGCAATTTTGCCCCAAAATTAGGGGAATTTCTGCAATTTTGCTCCAAAATACGGGGAATTTCTGCCTTTTTGCCCGAAAATAAGGGGAATGCATACCTTTATGCCATAAAAAAGGGAAATTTCTTCATTTTTGCTCCAAAATAAAAGGAATTTCTGCCTTTTTGCCTCTAAATAAGTGGAATTTCTGTCTTTTGCCCCGAAAACAAAGGGAATTTCTGTCTTTTTTGCCCCAAATTAAGAGGAATTTCAGCCTTTTTACCTCAAAATAAGGGGAATTTCTGCATTTTTGCCACAAAATATTAGAAATTTCTTCCTTTTTGCCTCAAAATAAGAAAATTTCTGCTTTTTTCCCTAAAATAAGTGAAATTTCTGCAATTTTGCCCCAAAATAAGTGAAATTTCTGGAATTTTGCCCCAAATTAAATGAAATTTCTGGAATTTTGCCCCAAAATAAGTGAAATTTCTTAGTTTTAACCAAAAATAATGAGAATTTCTGACTTTTTGCCCCAACATATAGGGAATTTCTGCATTTTTGCCCCACAATTAGGGGAATTTCTGCAATTTTGCTCCAAAATACGGGGATTTTCTGGCTTTTTCACCGAAAAAAGGGGAATTTCTGCAATTTTACCGCGAAATAAGTGAAATTTCTGCAGTTTTACCCCAAAATAAGGGGAATTCTGCGTTTTTACCCCAAAATTAGGGGAATTTCTGCAATATTGCTCCAAAATATGAGGATTTCTGCATTTTTGCCCAAAAATAAAGGGAATGTATACCTTTTTGCCATAAAAAAAGAGAATTTCTTCTTTTTTACCCCAAAATAAAGGGATTTTTTGTATTTTTGACTCAAAATAAGTGCAATTTCTGACTTTTCTCCGAAAATAAACGGAATTTCTGTCTTTTTGCCTTAAAATAAGGGGAATTTCTGACTTTTTGCCCTGAAATAAGTTAAATTTCTAAAATTTTTCCCATAAATAGGGGAACTGTCTGCTTTTTGCCCCAAAATAAAGGGAATTTTTGACTTTTTGCCCCAAAATAAGGGGAATTTCAGCATTTTAACCTCAAAATAAGGGGAATTTCTGCATTTTTGCCCCAAAATATGGGAAATTTCTTCCTATTTGACCAAAATAAGAAAAATTTCTGCAATTTTGTACGAAAATAAAAAAAATTTCTGCCTTTTTGCCCCAAAATAAGGAGAATTTCTGTCTTTTTGCCCCAAAATAAGGGAAATTTCTGCCTATATGCCCCCAAATAAGGAGAATTTTAGCATTTTTTCCTCAAAATAAGGGGAATTTCTGCATTTTTGCCACAAAATATTAAAAATTTCTGCCATTGTGCTCTAAAATATGGAAAATTTCTGCCTTTTTTCCCTGAAATAAATGAAATTTCTGCAATTTTGCCCCAAAATAAGTGAAATTTCTGGAATTTTGCCCCAAAATAAGTAAAATTTCTGAGTTTTGCCCCAAAATAAGGAGAATTTCTGTCTTTTTGTCTCAACATATAGGGAATTTCTTCCTTTTTGCCCCACAATTAGGGGAATTTCTGCATTTTTGCCCCAAAATATGGGAAATTTCTTCCTTTTTGCCCAAAATAAGAAAAATTTCTGCAATTTTGTACGAAAATAAAAGAAATTTCTGCCTTTTTGCCCAAAAAAAAGGAGAATTTCTGTCTTTTTGCCCCAAAATAAGGGAAATTTCTGCCTATATGCCCCCAAATAAGGAGAATTTTAGCATTTTTACCTCAAAATAAGGGGAATTTCTGCATTTTTGCCACAAAATATTAAAAATTTCTGCCATTGTGCTCTAAAATATGGGAAATTTCTGCCTTTTTTCCCTGAAATAAATGAAATTTCTGCAATTTTGCCCCAAAATAAGTGAAATTTCTGCAATTATGCCCAAAAATAAGGGAAATTTCAGGAATTTTGCCCCAAAATAAGTGGAATTTCTGAGTTTTGCCCCAAAATAAGGAGAATTTCTGTCTTTTTGTCTCAACATATAGGGAATTTCTTTCTTTTTGCCCCACAATTAGGGGAATTTCTGCAATTTTGCTCCAAAATACGGGGAATTTTTGCTTTTTTGCCTGAAAATATGGGGAATGTATACTTTTTGCCACAAAAGAGAGAAATTTCTTAATTTTTGCCCCAAAATAAGAGGAATTTCTGCTTTTTACCTCAGAATAAGTAAAATTTCTGTTTTTTTACCCCAAAATAAATGGAATTTCTGTCTTTTTGCTCCAAAATAAGAGGAATTTTTGAATTATGCCCTGAAATAAATAAAATTTCTGCAATTTTGCCCCAAAATAAAAAAACATTCTTCCTTTTTGTCACAAAAAAGGAATTTCTCTATTTTTGCCCCAAAATAAGGGAAATTTCAGCCTTTTTGCCCCCAAATAAGAGGGAATTTCAGCCTTTTTAGCTCAAAATATGGGGAATTTCTGCATTTTTGCCCCAAAATATTAAGGATTTCTGCCATTGTTCTCTAAAATACTGAAAATTTCTGCCTTTTTTTCCTGAAATAAGTGAAATTTCTGCAATTTTGCCACAAAATAAGTGAAATTTCTGCAATTTTGGCCCAAAATAAGGGAAATTTCTGGAATTTTGCCCCAAAATAAGTAGAATTTCTGAGTTTTGCCCCAAAATAAGAAGAATTTCTGTTATTTTGCTCCAAAATACTGGGAATTTCTGCTTTTTTGCCCGAAAATAAGAGGAATGTATATCTTTTGCCACAAAATAGGGAAATTTCTTCATTTTTGCCCCAAAATAAGAGGATTTTCTGCCTTTTTACCTCAAAATAAGTGAAATTTCTGCCTTTTTACCCAAAAATAAACGGAATTTCTCTCTTTTTGCCCTAAAATAAAAGGAATTTTTGAATTATGCCCTAAAATAAGTGAAATTTCTGCAATTTTGCCCCAAAATAAAAGAAATTTCTGCATTTTTGCCACAAAATGAGGGGAATTTCTGTATTTTGACCCCAAAATAAGGGAAATTTCTGCCTTTTTGCCCCCAAATAAGGGGGAATTTCAGGTTTTTTACCTCAAAATAAAGGGAATTTCTGCATTTTTGCCACAAAATATTAAGAATTTCTGTATTGTGCTCCAAAATATGGAAAATTTCTGCATTTTTTCTCTGAAATAAGTGAAATTTCTGCAATTTTCCCCCAAAATAAGTGAAATTTCTGAAATTTTGCCCCATAATAAGGGAAATTTCTGCCTTTTTGCTCCCAAATATGGGGAATTTCAGCATTTTTACCTCAAAATAAGGGGAATTTCTGCATTTTTGCCACAAAATATTAAGAATTTCTGCCTTTTTGCCCCAAAATAAGGAAAATTTCTGCCTTTTTCCCTGAAATAAGTGAAATTTCTGCAATTTTGCAAAAAATAAGTGAAATTTCTGCAATTTTGCCCCAAAATAAAGGAAATTTCTGGAATTTTGCCCCAAATAAGTGGAATTTCTGAGTTTTTCCCCAAAATAAGGAGAATTTCTGTCTTTTTGCCCCAACATATAGGGTATTTCTGCCTTTTTGCCCCACAATCAGAAGAATTTCTGCAATTTTGCTCCAAAATACGGGGAATTTCTGCCTTTTTGCCCGAAAATAAGAAGAATGCATAACTTTTTGCCATAAAAATTGGAAATTTCTTCAGTTTTGCTCCAAAATAAGGGACATTTCTGCTTTTTTCCCTCTAAATAAGTGGAATTTCTGTCTTTTTCCCCCAAAACAAAGGGAATCTCTGTCTTTTTTGCCCCAAAATAAGGAAAATTTCTGACTTATTACCCTGAAATAAGTGAAATTTCTGCAATTTTGCCCCAAAATAAGGGAAAATTTCTGCCTTTTTGTCCCCAAATAAGGCGAATTTCAGCCTTTTTACCTCAAAATAAGGGGAATTTCTGCATTTTTGCCACAAAACATTAGGAATTTCTGCCTTTTTGCCCCAAAATAAGGAAAATTTCTGCCTTTTTTCCCTGAAATAAGTGAAATTTCTGCAATTTTACCCCAAATATGTTAAATTCCTGTAATTTTGCCCCAAAATAAAAGAAATTTCTGGAATTTTGCCCCAAAGTATGGGGAATTTCTGATTTTAGCCCCAATATAAAAGGAAATTCTGCATTTTGCCCCAAAATTAGGGGAATTTCTGCAATTTTGCTCCAAAATACGGGGAATTTCTGCCTTTTTGCCCGAAAATAAGGGGAATGCATACCTTTTTGCCATAAAAAAGGGAAATTTCTTCAATTTTGCTCCAAAGTAAAAGGAATTTCTGCCTTTTTGCCTCTAAATAAGTGGAATTTCTGTCTTTTGCCCCCAAAACAAAGAGAATTTCTGTCTTTTTTGCCCCAAATTAAGAGGAATTTCAGCCTTTTTACCTCAAAATAAGGGGAATTTCTGCATTTTTGCCACAAAATATTAGAAATTTCTTCCTTTTTGCCTCAAAAGAAGAAAATTTCTGCTTTTTTTCTAAAATAAGTGAAATTTCTGCAATTTTGCCCCAAAATAAATGAAATTTCTGGAATTTTGCCCCAAATTAAGTGAAATTTCTGGAATTTTGCCCCAAAATAAGTGAAATTTCTTAGTTTTAACCCAAAATAAGGAGAATTTCTGACTTTTTGCCCCAACATATAGGGAATTTCTGCATTTTTGCCCCAAAATTAGGGGAATTTCTGCAATTTTGCTCCAAAATACGGGGATTTTCTGCCTTTTTCACCGAAAATAAGGGGAATTTCTGCCATTTTGCCGCGAAATAAGTGAAATTTCTGCAATTTTGCCCCATAATAAAGGAAATTTCTGGAATTTTGCCCCAAATTAAATGAAATTTCTGAGTTTTGCCCCAAAATAAGGAGAATTTCTGTCTTTTTGCCTTGACATATAGGGAATTTCTGCATTTTTGCCCCACAATTAGGGGAATTTCTGCAATTTTGCTCCAAAATACGGGGATTTTCTGGCTCTTTCACCGAAAAGAGGAGAATTTCTTCAATTTTACCGCGAAATAAGTGAAATTTCTGATGTTTTACCCCAAAATAAGGGGAATTCTGCCTTTTTGCCCCAAAATTAGGGGAATTTCTGCAATTTTGCTCCAAAATATGAGGATTTCTGCATTTTTGCCCAAAAATAAAGGGAATGTATACCTTTTTTGCCATAAAAAAGGAGAATTTATTCATTTTTACCCAAAAATAAGGGGATTTTTTGTATTTTTGACTCAAAATAAGTGCAATTTCTGACTTTTCCCCTAAAATAAACGGAATTTCTGTTTTTTTGCCTTAAAATAAGGGGAATTTCTGACTTTTTGCCCTGAAATAAGTTAAATTTCTAAAATTTTTCCTCAAAATAAAAGAACTGTCTGCTTTTTGCCCCAAAATAAGGGGAATTTTTGACTTTTTGCCCCAAAATAAGAGGAATTTCAGCCTTTTAACCTCAAAATAAGGGGAATTTCTGCATTTTTGCCCCAAAATATGGGAAATTTCTTCCTATTTGCCAAAATAAGAAAAATTTCTGCAATTTTGTACAAAAATAAAAGAAATTTCTGCATTTTTGCCCCAAAATAAGGAGAATTTCTGTCTTTTTGCCCCAAAATAAGGGGAATTTCTGCCTATATGCCCCCAAATAAGGGGAATTTTAGCATTTTTACCTCAAAATAAGGGGAATTTCTGCATTTTTGCCACAAAATATTAAAAATTTCTGCCATTGTGCTCTAAAATATGGAAAATTTCTGCCTTTTTTCCCTGAAATAAATGAAATTTCTGCAATTTTGCCCCAAAATAAGTGAAATTTCTGCAATTTTGCCCAAAAATAAGGGAAATTTCTGGAATTTTGCCCCAAAATAAGTGGAATTTCTGAGTTTTGCCCCAAAATAAGGAGAATTTCTGTCTTTTTGTCTCAACATATAGGGAAATTTAGCCTTTTTGCCCCACAATTAGGGGAATTTCTGCAATTTTGCTCCAAAATACGGGGAATTTCTGCTTTTTTGCCTGAAAATAAGGGGAATGTATACTTTTTGCCACAAAAGAGAGAAATTTCTTAATTTTTGCCTCAAAATAAGAGGAATTTCTGCCTTTTTACCTCAGAATAAGTAAAATTTCTGTTTTTTTACCCCAAAATAAATGGAATTTCTGTCTTTTTGCTCCAAAATAAGAGGAATTTTTGAATTATGCCCTGAAATAAGTGAAATTTCTGCAATTTTGCCCCAAAATAAAAAAAATTTCTTCCTTTTTGTTACAAAAAAGGAATTTCTCTCTTTTTGCCCCAAAATAAGGGAAATTTCAGCCTTTTTAGCTCAAAATATGGGGAATTTCTGCATTTTTGCCACAAAATATTAAGGATTTCTGCCATTGTTCTCTAAAATACGGAAAATTTCTCCCTTTATTTCTGAAATAAGTGAAATTTCTGCAATTTTGCCCCACAATAAGTGAAATTTCTGCAATTTTGCCCCAAAATAAGGGAAATTTCTGGAATTTTGCCCAAAATAAGTGGAATTTCTGAGTTTTGCCCAAAAATAAGAAGAATTTCCGCCTTTTTGCCTCAACATATAAGGAATTTTTGCATTTTTGCCCCACAATTAGAAGAATTTCTGCAATTTTGCTCCAAAATACTGGGAATTTCTTCTTTTTTGCCCGAAAATAAGGGGAATGTATATCTTTTGCCACAAAATAGGGAAATTTCTTCATTTTTGCCCCAAAATAAGAGGATTTTCTGCCTTTTTACCACAAAATAAGTGAAATTTCTGCCGTTTTACCCAAAAATAAACGGAATTTCTGTCTTTTTGCCCAAAAACAAAAGGAATTTTTGAATTATGCCCTGAAATAAGTGAAATTTCTGCAATTTTGCCCCAAAATATAAGAAATTTCTGCATTTTTGCCACAAAATAAGGGGAATTTCTGTATTTTGACCCCAAAATAAGGGAAATTTCTGCCTTTTTGCCCAAAATAAGGTGGAATTTCAGGCTTTTTACCTCAAAATAAGGGGAATATCTGCATTTTTGCCACAAAATATTAAGAATTTCTGCCATTGTGCTCCAAAATATGGAAAATTTCTGCATTTTTTTCCCTGAAATAAGTGAAATTTCTGCAATTATCCCCAAAAATAAGTGAAATTTCTGAAATTTTGCACCAAAATAAGGGAAATTTCTGGAATTTTGCCCCAAAATAAGTGAAATTCCTGAGTTTTCCCCCAAAATAATGAGAATTTCTGTCTTTTTGCCCCAACATATAGGGAATTTCTGCATTTTTGCCCCACAATTAGGGGAATGTCTGCAATTTTGCTCCAAAATACAGGGGTTTTCTGCCTTTTTCGTCGAAAATAAGGGAAATTTCTGCCATTTTGCCGCGAAATAAGTGAAATTTCTGCAGTTTTACCCCAAAATAAGGGGAAGTTCTGCGTTTTTGCCCCAAAATTAGGGGAATTTCTGCAATTTTGCTCCAAAATACGAGGAATTTCTGCCTTTTTGCCTGAAAATAAAGGGAATGAATACCTTTTTGCCATAAAAAAGGAGAATTTCTTCATTTTTTCCCAAAAATAAGGGGATTTTCCGCCTTTTTGACTCAAAATAAGTGCAATTTCTGACTTTTCCCCAAAAATAAACGGAATTTCTGACTTTCTGCCCTGAAATAAGTAAAATTTCCAAAATTTTTCCCAAAATAAGGGAAATGTCTGCTTTTTGCCCCAAATTAAGGGGAATTTCTGACTTTTTGCCCCAAAATAAGGGGATTTTCAGCCTTTTTACCTCAAAATAAGGGGAATGTCTGCATTTTTGCCACAAAATATTAGGAATTTCTGCCTTTTTGCCCCAAAATAAGAAAAATTTCTGCAATTTTGTACGAAAATAAAAGAAATTTCTGCCTTTTTGCCCCAAATTTAGAAAATTTCTGCTTTTTTTCCCTGAAAAAAGTGAAATTTCTGCAATTTTGCCCCCAAATAAAGGAATTTTCTGCAATTTTGCCCCAATGTAAAGAAAATTTCTGCAATTTTGCCCCAAAATAAGGGGAATTTCTGACTTTTTGCCCTGGAATAAATGAAATTTCTGCAATTTTGCCCGAAAATAAGGGAAATTTGTGCCTTTTGCCGCAAAATAAGGGGAATTTCTTCCTTTTGCCCCAAAATATGGGGAATTTCAGGATTTTACCTCAAAATAAGGGGAATTTCAGCCTTTTTGCACCAAAATATTGAGAATTTCTGCCTTTTTGCCCCAAAATAAAGGGAATTTCTGCATTTTTGCACAAATATTAGGGGAATTTCTGCAATTTTGCTCCAAAATATGGGTCATTTTTGTCTTTTTGCCCGAAATTAAGTGGAATTTCTGCCTTTTTGTCCCGAAATAAGTGAAATTTCTTCAATTTTAGCCAAAAATTGGGGATTTCATCTTTTTGCCCCAAAATAAGGGGAATTTCTGCCATTTTACCCTTAAATATTTGAAATTTCTGCAATTTTACCCCAAAATTAGGGGAATTTCTGCCTTTTTGCCCGAAAATAAGGGGAATTTCAGCTTTATTACCTCAAAATAAGGGAAATTTCTGCATTTTGCCACAAAATATAAGGAATTTCTGCCTTTTTGCCCCAAAATAAGGAAAATTTCTGCAATTTTGCCCCAAAATAAGGGGAATTTCTCCTTTTTTGCCCCAAAATAAAAGAAATTTCTGGAATTTTGCCCCAAAGTAAGGGGAATTTCTGATTTTTTCCCCCAAAAAAGCGAAATTCTGCCTTTTTCCCCAAAATTAGGGGAATTTCTGAAATTTTGATTCAAAATATGGGGAATTTCTGCTTTTGGCCCGAAAATAAGGGGAATGCATACCTTTTTGCCATAAAAAAGAGAAATTTTTTCATTTTTGCTCCAAAATAAGGGGAATTTCTGCCTTTTTGCCTCTAAATAAGTGCAATTTCTGTCTTTTTCTTCCAAAACAAAGGGAATTTCTGTTTTTTGCCCAAAAATAAGGGGAATTTCAGCCTTTTTATTTCAAAATAAGGGAAATTTCTGCATTTTTGCCACAAAATATTAGGAATTTCTGTCTTTTTTGCCCCAAAATAAGGAGAATTTCAGCCTTTTTATTTCAAAATAAGGGAAATTTCTGCATTTTTGCCACAAAATATTAGGTATTTCTTCCTTTTTGCCCCAAAATAAGAAAATTTCTGCTTTTTTCCCTGAAATAAGTGAAATTTCTGCAATTTTGCCCAAAAATTAGGGAAATTTCTGCAATTTTCCCCAAAATAAGGAAAATTTCTGGAACTTTGCCCCAAAATAAGTGGAATTTCTGAGTTTTGCCCCAAAATAAGGAGAATTTCTGTCTTTTCGCCCCAACATAAAGAGAATTTCTGCCTTTTTGCCCCACAATTAGGGGAATTTCTGCAATTTTGCTCCAAAATAAGGGGAATTTCTGCCTTTTTGCCCGAAAATAAGGAGAATGCATACCTTTTTGCCATAAAAAAGGGAAATATGTTCATTTTTGCTCAAAAATAAGGGGAATTTCTGCTTTTTTCCCTCTAAATAAGTGGAATTTCTGTCTTTTTCCCAAAAACAAAGGGAATTTCTGTCTTTTTTGCCCCAAAATAAGGAAAATTTCTGACTTATTACCCTGAAATATGTGAAATTTCTGCAATTTTGCCCCATAATAAGGGAAATTTCTGCCTTTTTGCCCCCAAATATGGGGAATTTCAGGATTTTTACCTCAAAATAAGGGGAATTTCTGCATTTTGGCCACAAAATATTAAGAATTTCTGCTTTTTGCCCCAAAATAAGAAAAATTTCTTCCTTTTTTCCCTGAAATAAGTGAAATTTCTGCAATTTTGCCCCAAAATAAGTGAAATTTCTGCAATTTTGCCCCAAAATAAGGGAAATTTCTGTAATTTTGCCCCAAATAAGTGGAATTTCTGAGTTTTTCCCCAAAATAAGGAGAATTTCTGTCTTTTTGCCCCAACATTTGGGAATTTCTGCCTTTTTGCCCCACAATTAAGGGAATTTCGGCAATTTTGTTCCAAAATAGGGGGAATTTCTGCCTTTTTGCCCGAAAATAAGAAGAACGCTTACCTTTTTGCCATTAAAAAAAATGGAAATTTCTTCAGTTTTGCTCCAAAATAAGGGAAATTTCTGCTTTTTTCCCTCTAAATAAGTGGAATTTCTGTCTTTTTCCCCCAAAACAAAAGGAATTTCTGTCTATTTTGCCCCAAAATAAGGAAAATTTCTGACTTTTTACCCTGAAATAAGTGAAATTTCTGCAATTTTGTTCCATAATAAGGGAAATTTCTGCCTTTTTGCCCCCAAATAAGGGGAATTTCCGCCTTTTTGCCTCAAAATAAGGGGAATTTCTGCATTTTTGCCACATAATATTAGGAATTTCTGCCCCAAAATATAGGAAATTTCTTCCTTTTTGCCCAAAATAAGAAAAATTTCTGCAATTTTGTACAAAAATAAAAGAAATTTCTGACTTTTTGCCCCAAAATAAGGAGAATTTCTGTCTTTTTGCCCCAAAATAAGGGGAATTTCTGCCTATATTCCCCCAAATAAGGGGAATTTTAGCATTTTTACCTCAAAATAAGGGGAATTTCTGCATTTTTGCCACAAAATATTAAAAATTTCTGCCATTGTGCTCTAAAATATGGAAAATTTCTGCCTTTTTTCCCTGAAATAAATGAAATTTCTGCAATTTTGCCCCAAAATAAGTGAAATTTCTGCAATTTTGCCCAAAAATAAGGGAAATTTCTGGAATTTTGCTTCAAAATAAGTGGAATTTCTGAGTTTTGCCCCAAAATAAGGAGAATTTCTGTCTATTTGTCTCAACATATAGGGAATTTCTGCCTTTTTGCCCCACAATTAGGGGAATTTCTGCAATTTTGCTCCAAAATACGGGGAATTTCTGCTTTTTTGCCTGAAAATAAGGGGAATGTATACTTTTTGCAACAAAAGAGGGAAATTTCTTAATTTTTGCCCCAAAATAAGAGGAATTTCTGCCTTTTTACTTCAGAATAAGTAAAATTTCTGTTTTTTTACCCCAAAATAAATGGAATTTCTGTCTTTTTGCTCCAAAATAAGAGGAATTTTTGAATTATGCTCTGAAATAAGTGAAATTTCTGCAATTTTGCCCCAAAATAAAAAAAATTTCTTCCTTTTTGTCACAAAAAAGGAATTTCTCTCTTTTTGCCCCAAAATAAGGGAAATTTCAGCCTTTTTAGCTCAAAATATGGGGAATTTCTGCATTTTTGCCAGAAAATATTAAGGATTTCTGCCATTGTTCTCTAAAATACGGAAAATTTCTCCCTTTATTTCTGAAATAAGTGAAATTTCTGCAATTTTGCCCCACAATAAGTGAAATTTCTGCAATTTTGCCCCAAAATAAGGGAAATTTCTGGAATTTTGCCCCAAAATAAGTGGAATTTCTGAGTTTTGCCCAAAAATAAGAAGAATTTCCGCCTTTTTGCCTCAACATATAAGGAATTTTTGCATTTTTGCCCCACAATTAGAAGAATTTCTGCAATTTTGCTCCAAAATACTGTGAATTTCTTCTTTTTTTGCCCGAAAATAAGGGGAAGGTATATCTTTTGCCACAAAATAGGGAAATTTCTTCATTTTTGCCCCAAAATAAGAGGATTTTCTGCCTTTTTACCTCAAAATAAGTGAAATTTCTGCCGTTTTACCCAAAAATAAACGGAATTTCTGTCTTTTTGCCCAAAAATAAAAGGAATTTTTGAATTATGCCCTGAAATAAGTGAAATTTCTGCAATTTTGCCTCAAAATATAAGAAATTTCTGCATTTTTGCCACAAAATAAGGGGAATTTCTGTATTTTGACCCCAAAATAAGGGAAATTTCTGCCTTTTTGCCCCCAAATAAGGGGGAATTTCAGGCTTTTTACCTCAAAATAAGGGGAATTTCTGCATTTTTGCCACAAAATATTAAGAATTTCTGCCATTGTGCTCCAAAATATGGAAAATTTCTGCATTTTTTCCCTGAAATAAGTGAAATTTCTGCAATTTTCCTCAAAAATAAGTGAAATTTCTGAAATTTTGCACCAAAATAAGGGAAATTTCTGGAATTTTGCCCCAAAATAAGTGAAATTCCTGAGTTTTCCCCCAAAATAATGAGAATTTCTGTCTTTTTGCCCCAACATATAGGGAATTTCTGCATTTTTGCCCCACAATTAGGGGAATGTCTGCAATTTTGCTCCAAAATACAGGGATTTTCTGCCTTTTTCGTCGAAAATAAGGGAAATTTCTGCCATTCTGCCGCGAAATAAGTGAAATTTCTGCAGTTTTACCCCAAAATAAGGGGAAGTTCTGCGTTTTTGCCCCAAAATTAGGGGAATTTCTGCAATTTTGCTCCAAAATACGAGGAATTTCTGCCTTTTTGCCTGAAAATAAAGGGAATGAATAACTTTTTGCCATAAAAAAGGAGAATTTCTTCATTTTTTCCCAAAAATAAGGGGATTTTCCGCCTTTTTGACTCAAAACAAGTGCAATTTCTGAATTTTCCCCAAAAATAAACGGAATTTCTGTCTTTTTGCCTTAAAATAAGGGGAATTTCTGACTTTTTGCCCTGAAATAAGTAAAATTTCCAAAATTTTTTCCAAAATAAGGGAAATATCTGCTTTTTGCCCCAAATTAAGGGGAATTTCTGACTTTTTGCCCCAAAATAAGGGGATTTTCAGCCTTTTTACCTCAAAATAAGGGGAATGTCTGCATTTTTGCCACAAAATATTAGGAATTTCTGCCTTTTTGCCCCAAAATAAGAAAAATTTCTCTAATTTTGTACGAAAATAAAAGAAATTTATGCATTTTTGCCCCAAAATAAGAAAATTTCTGCTTTTTTTCCTGAAAAAAGTGAAATTTCTGCAATTTTGCCCCCAAATAAAGGAATTTTCTGCAATTTTGCCCCAATGTAAAGAAAATTTCTGCAATTTTGCCCCAAAATAAGGGGAATTTCTGACTTTTTGCCCTGGAATAAATGAAATTTCTGCAATTTTGCCCGAAAATAAGGGAAATTTGTGCCTTTTGCCGCAAAATAAGGGGAATTTCTTCCTTTTGCCCCAAAATATGGGGAATTTCAGGATTTTACCTCAAAATAAGGGGAATTTCAGCCTTTTTGCACCAAAATATTGAGAATTTCTGCCTTTTTGCCCCAAAATAAAGGGAATTTCTGCATTTTTGCACAAATATTAGGGGAATTTCTGCAATTTTGCTCCAAAATATGGGTCATTTTTGTCTTTTTGCCCGAAATTAAGTGGAATTTCTGCCTTTTTGTCCCGAAATAAGTGAAATTTCTTCAATTTTAGCCAAAAATTAGGGATTTCATCTTTTTGCCCCAAAATAAGGGGAATTTCTGCCATTTTACCCTTAAATATTTGAAATTTCTGCAATTTTACCCCAAAATTAAGGGAATTTCTGCCTTTTTGCCCGAAAATAAGGGTAATTTCAGCTTTATTACCTCAAAATAAGGGAAATTTCTGCCTTTTTGCCCGAAAATAAGGGGAATTTCAGCTTTATTACCTCAAAATAAGGGAAATTTCTGCATTTTGCCACAAAATATAAGGAATTTCTCCCTTTTTGCCCCAAAATAAAAGAAATTTCTGGAATTTTGCCCCAAAGTAAGGGGAATTTCTGATTTTTGCCCCCAAAAAAGGGAAATTCTGCTTTTTCCCCAAAATTAGGGGAATTTCTGAAATTTTGATTCAAAATACGGGGAATTTCTGCTTTTGGCCCGAAAATAAGGGGAATGCATACCTTTTTGCCATAAAAAAGGGAAATTTCTTCATTTTTGCTCCAAAATAAGGGGAATTTCTGCCTTTTTGCCTCTAAATAAGTGGAATTTCTGTCTTTTTCTTCCAAAACAAAGGGAATTTCTGTTTTTTGCCCAAAAATAAGGGGAATTTCAGCCTTTTTATTTCAAAATAAGGGAAATTTCTGCATTTTTGCCACAAAATATCAGGAATTTCTGTCTTTTTTGCCCCAAAATAAGGGGAATTTCAGCCTTTTTATTTCAAAATAAGGGAAATTTCTGCATTTTTGCCACAAAATATTAGGTATTTCTTCCTTTTTGCCCCAAAATAAGAAAATTTCTGCTTTTTTTCCCTGAAATAAGTGAAATTTCTGCAATTTTGCCCGAAAATTAGGGAAATTTCTGCAATTTTCCCCAATATAAGGGAAATTTCTGGAACTTTGCCCCAAAATAAGTGGAATTTCTGAGTTTTGCCCCAAAATAAGGAGAATTTCTGTCTTTTCGCCCCAACATAAAGAGAATTTCTTCCTTTTTGCCCCACAATTAAGGGAATTTCTGCAATTTTGCTCCAAAATAAGGGGAATTTCTGCCTTTTTGCCCGAAAATAAGGAGAATGCATACCTTTTTGCCATAAAAAAGGGAAATATCTTCATTTTTGCTCAAAAATAAGGGGAATTTCAGCCTTTTTACCTCTAAATAAGTGGAATTTCTGTCTTTTTCCCCAAAACAAAGGGAATTTCTGTCTTTTTTGCCCCAAAATAAGGAAAATTTCTGACTTATTACCCTGAAATATGTGAAATTTCTCAATTTTGCCCCATAATAAAGGAAATTTCGGCCTTTTTGCCCCCAAATATGGGGAATTTCAGTATTTTTACCTCAAAATAAGGGGAATTTCTGCATTTTGGCCACAAAATATTAAGAATTTCTGCTTTTTGCCCCAAAATAAGAAAAATTTCTTGATTTTTTCCCTGAAATAAGTGAAATTTCTGCAACTTTGCCCCAAAATAAGTGAAATTTCTGCAATTTTGCCCCAAAATAAGGGAAATTTCTGTAATTTTGCCCCAAATAAGTGGAATTTCTGAGTTTTTCTCCAAAATAAGGAGAATTTCTGTCTTTTTGCCCCAACATTTGGGAATTTCTGCCTTTTTGCCCCACAATTAGGGGAATTTCGGCAATTTTGTTCCAAAATAGGGGGAATTTCTGCCTTTTTGCCCGAAAATAAGAAGAACGCTTACCTTTTTGCCATAAAAAAAATGGAAATTTCTTCAGTTTTGCTCCAAAATAAGGGAAATTTCTGCTTTTTTCCCTCTAAATAAGTGGAATTTCTGTCTTTTTCCCCCAAAACAAAAGGAATTTCTGTCTTTTTTGCCCCAAAATAAGGAAAATTTCTGACTTTTTACCCTGAAATAAGTGAAATTTCTGCAATTTTGTCCCATAATAAGGGAAATTTCTGCCTTTTTGCCCCCAAATAAGGGGAATTTCCGCCTTTTTACCTCAAAATAAGGGGAATTTCTGCATTTTTGCCACATAATATTAGGAATTTCTGCCTTTTTGCCCCAGTAGAAATAAAATTTCTGCCTTTTTTCCCTGAAATAAGTGAAATTTCTGCAATTTTGACCCAAATAAGTTAAATTCCTGCAATTTTGCCCCAAAATAAAAGAAATTTCTGGAATTTTGCCCCAAAGTAAGGGGAATTTCTGATTTTAGCCCCAAAATAAAGGGATATTCTGCGTTTTGCCCAAAATTAGGGGAATTTCTGCAATTTTGCTCCAAAATACGGGGAATTTCTGCCTTTTTGCCCGAAAATAAGGGGAATGCATACCTTTTTGCCATAAAAAAGGGAAATTTCTTCATTTTTGCTCCAAAATAAGGGGAATTTCTGCATTTTTGCCTCTAAATAAGTGGAATTTCTGTCTTTTTCCCCCAAACAAAGGGAATTTCGGTCTTTTTTGCCCCAAAATAAGGGACATTTCAGCCTTTTTATTTCAAAATAAGGGAAATTTCTGCATTTTTGCCACAAAATATTAGGAATTTCTGTCTTTTTTGCCCCAAAATAAGGGGAATTTCAGCCTTTTTATTACAAAATAAGGGAAATTTCTGCATTTTTGCCACAAAATATTAGGAATTTCTTCTTTTTTGCCTCAAAATAAGAAAATTTCTGCTTTTTTTCCCTGAAATAAGTGAAATTTCTGCAATTTCGCCCCAAAATAACTGAAATTTCTGCAATTTTGCCCCAAAATAAGTGAAATTTCTGCAATTTTGCCCGAAAATTAGGGAAATTTCTGCAATTTTCCCCAAAATAAGGGAAATTTCTGGAACTTTGCCCCAAAATAAGTGGAATTTCTGAGTTTGGCCCCAAAATAAGGAGAATTTCTGTATTTTTGCCCCAACATATAGGGAATTTCTGCCTTATTGCCCCACAATTAGGGGAATTTCTGCAATTTTGCTCCAAAATACGGGGAACTTCTGCCTTTTTGCCCGAAAATAAGAAGATTGCATCCCTTTTGCCATAAAAAAGGGAAATTTCTTCATTTTTGCACCCAAATAAGGGGAATTTCAGCCTTTTTACATTAAAATAAAGGGAATTTCTGCATTTTTGCCACAAAATGTTAGGAATTTCTGCCTTTTTGCCCCAAAATAAGCAAAATTTCTGACTTATTAACTTGAAATAAGTGAAATCTCTGCAATTTTGCCCCATAATAAGTGAAATTTCTGCAATTTTGCCCCAAAATAAGGAAATGTCTGGAATTTTGCCCCAAATAAGTGGAATTTCTGAGTTTTGCCCCAAAATAAAGAGAATTTCTCTCTTTCGCCCCAACATAAAGAGAATTTCTGCCTTTTTGCCCCACAATTAGGGGATTTTCTGCAATTTTGCTCCAAAATAAGGAGAATTTCTGCCTTTTTGCCCGAAAATAAGGAGAATGCATATCTTTTTGCCATAAAAAAGGGAAATATCTTCATTTTTGCTCCAAAATAAGGGGAATTTCTGCTTTTTTCCCTCTAAATAAGTGGAATTTCTGTCTTTTTCCCCAAAACAAAGGGAATTTCTGTCTTTTTTGCCCCAAAATAAAGAAAATTTCTGACTTATTACCCTGAAATAAGTGAAATTTCTGCAATTTTGCCCCAAATAAGTTAAATTCCTGCAATTTTGCCCCAAAATAAAAGAAATTTCTGGAATTTTGCCCCAAAGTAAGAGGAATTTCTGATTTTAGCCCCAAAATAAAGGGAAATTCTGCGTTTTGCCCCAAAATTAGAGGAATTTCTGCAATTTTGCTCCAAAATACCGGGAATTTCTGCCTTTTTGCCCGAAAATAATGGCAATGCTTACCTTTTTGCCATAAAAAAGTGAAATTTCTTCATTTTTGCTCCAAAATAAAAGGAATTTCTGCATTTTTGCCTCTAAATAAGTGGAATTTCTGTCTTTTTCCCCCAAAACAAAGGGAATTTCGGTCTTTTTTGCCCCAAAATAAGGGGAATTTCAGCCATTTTACCTCAAAATAAGGGGAATTTCTGCATTTTTGCCACAAAATATTAAAAATTTCTTCCTTTTTGCCTCAAAATAAGAAAATATATGCTTTTTTTTCCCTAAATAAGTGAAATTTCTGCAATTTTGCCCCAAAATAAGGGAAATTTCTGCAATTTTGCCCCAAAATAAGTGAAATTTCTGGAACTTTGCCCCAAAATAAGTGGAATTTTTGAGTTTTGCCCCAAAATAAAAAGAATTTCTGTCTTCTTGCCCCAACATATAGGGAATTTCTGCCTTTTTGCCCCACAATTAGGGGAATTTCTGCAATTTTGCTCCAAAACACGGGGAATTTCTGCCTTTTTGCCCAAAAATAAAAAGAATGCATACCTTTTTGCCATAAAAAAAAGAAATTTCTTCATTTTTGCCGCCAAATAAAAAGAATTTCAGCCTTTTTACCTCAAAATAAGGGGAATTTCTGCATTTTTGCCACAAAATATTAGGAATTTCTGCCTTTTTGCCCCAAAATAAGGAAAATTTCTGCCTTTTTTTCCTGAATTAAGTGAAATTTCTGCAATTTTGCCCCAAAATAAGTGAAATTTCTTTAATTTGGCCGCAAAATAAGAGGAATTTCTGCCTTTTTACCTCAAAATAAGTGAAATTTCTGCCGTTTTACCCAAAAATAAATGGAATTTCTGTCTTTTTACTTTAAAATAAAAGGAATTTTTGAATTATGCCCTGAAATAAGTGAAATTTCTGCAATTTTGCCCCAAAATAAAATAAATTTCTGCCTTTTTGCCACAAAATAAAGGGAATTTCTGTCTTTTTGCCCCAAAATAAGGGAAATTTCTGCCTTTTTGCCCCCAAATAAGGGGGAATTTCAGGCTTTTTACCTCAAAATAAGGGGAATTTCTGCATTTTTGCCACAAAATATTAAGAATTTCTGCCATTGTGCTCCAAAATATGAAAAATTTCTGCATTTTTTCCCCAAAATAAGTGAAATTTCTGCAATTTTGCTCCAAAATAAGGGAAATTTCTGGAATTTTGCCCCAAAATAAGTGAAATTTCTGAGTTTTACCCCAAAATAAGGAGAATTTCTGTCTTTTAGCCCCAACATATAGGGAATTTCTGCATTTTTGCCCCAAAATTACGGGAATTTCTGCAATTTTGCTCCAAAATACGGGGATTTTCTGCCTTTTTCGCCGAAAATAAGGGGAATTTCTGCCATTTTGCCGCGAAATAAGTGAAATTTCTGCAATTTTGCCCCAAAATAATGAAATTTCTGGAATTTTGCACCAAAATAAGTGAAATTTCTGAGTTTTGCCCCAAAATAAGGAGAATTTTTGTCTTTTTGCCCCAACATATAAGGAATTTCTGCATTTTTGCCCCACAATTAGTTGAATTTCTGCAATTTTGCTCTAAAATACGGGTATTTTCTGCCTTTTTCGCCGAAAATAAGGGTAATTTCTGCAATTTTGTCGTGAAATAAGTGAAATTTCTACAGTTTTACCCCCAAATAAGGGGATGTTCTGCGTTTTTGCTTCAAAATTAGGGGAATTTCTGCAATTTTGCTCCAAAATACAGGGAATTTCTGCCTTTTTGCCGAAAAATAAAGGTAATGTATACCTTTTTGCCATAAAAAATGAGAATTTCTTCATTTTTACCCCAAAATAAGGGGATTTTCCGTATTTTTGACTCAAAATAAGTGCAATTTCTGACTTTTCCCCAAAAATAAACGGAATTTCTGTCTTTTTGCCTTAAAATAAGTGGAATTTCTGACTTTTTGCCCTGAAATAAGTTAAATTTCTAAAATTTTTCCCTAAAATAAGGGAAATGTCTGCTTTTTGCCCCAAAATAAGGGAAATTTTTGACTTTTTGTCCCAAAATAAGGGGAATTTCAGACTTTTTACCTCAAAATAAGGGGAATTTCTGCATTTTTGCCCCAAAATATGGGAAATTGCTTCCTTTTTGCCCAAAATAAGAAAACTTTCTGCAATTTTGTACGAAAATAAAAGAAACTTCTGCCTTTTTGCCCCAAAATAAGAAAATTTCTGCTTTTTTTCCATGAAATAAGTGAAATTTCTGCAATTTTGACTCAAAATAAGGAAAATTTCTGCAATTTTGCCCAAATGTAAAGAAAATTTCTTCAATTTTGCCCCAAAATAAGGGGAATTTCTGACTTTTTGCCCTGAAATAAATGAAATTTCTGCAATTTTGCTCGAAAATAAGGGAAATTTGTGTTTTTTTGCCCCAAAATAAGGGGAATTTCTGCCTTTTGCCCCAAAATATGGGGTATTTCAGTATTTTACCACAAAATAAAGAAAATTTCAGCTTTTTTGCACCAAAATATGAAGAATTTCTGCCTTTTTGCCCCAAAATAAAGGGAATTTCTGCATTTTTGCACAAATATTAGTGGAATTTCTGCAATTTTGCTCCAAAATACGGGTCATTTCTGCCTTTTTGCCCGAAATTAAGTGGAATTTGTGCCTTTTTGGCCCAAAATAAGTTAAATTTCTTCAATTTTATCCAAAAATTAGGTATTTCATCTTTTTGCCCCAAAATACGGGTAATTGCTGCCATTTTGCCCTGAAATATTTGAAATTTCTGCAATTTTACCCCAAAATAAGGGGAATTTCTGCATTTTTGCCCCAAAATAAGGGGAATTTCAGCTTTATTACCTCAAAATAAAAGAAATTTCTGCCTTTTTGCCACAAAATATAAGGAATTTCTGCCTTTTTGCCCCAAAATAAGAAAATTTCTGCCTTTTTTCCAAAATAAGGAAAATTTCTGCAATTTTGCCCCAAAATAAGGGGAATTTCTCCCTTTTTGCCCCAAAATAAAGGAAATTTCAGCCTTTTTACCTGAAAATAAGTGAAATTTCTGCAATTTTGCCCCAAATAAGTTAAATTCCTGCAATTTTGCCCCAAAATAAAAGAAATTTCTGGAATTTTGCCCCAAAGTAAGGGGAATTTCTGATTTTAGCCCCAAAATAAAGGGAAATTCTGCCTTTTGCCCCAAAATTAGGGGAATTTCTGCAATTTTGCTCCAAAATACAGGGAATTTGTGCCTTTTTGCCCGAAAATAAGGGGAATGCATACCTTTTTGCCATAAAAAAGGGAAATTTCTTCATTTTTGCTCCAAAATAAGGGGAATTTCTGCCTTTTTGCCTCTAAATAAGTGGAATTTCTGTCTTTTTCCCCAAAAACAAAGGGAATTTCAGTCTTTTTTGCCCCAAAATAAGGCGAATTTCAGCCTTTTTACCTCAAAATAAGGGGAATTTCTGCATTTTTGCCACAAAATATTAGGAATTTCTTCCTTTGTGCCCCAAAATAAGAAAATTTCTGCCTTTTTTCCAAAATAAGTGAAATTTCTGCAATTTTGCCCCAAAATAAGTGAAATTTCTGCAATTTTGCCCCAAAATAAGGGAAATTTCTGGAACTTTGCCCCATAATAATTGGAATTTCTTAGTTTTGTCCCAAAATAAGGAGAATTTCTGTCTTTTTGCCCCAACATATAGGGAATTTCTGCCTTTTTGCCCGACAATTAGGGGAATTTCTGAAATTTTGCTCCAAAATACAAGGAATTTCTGCATTTTTGCCTGAAAATAAGAAGAATGCATACTTTTTTGCCATAAAAAAGGGAAATTTCTTCATTTTTGCCCCCAAATAAGGGGAATTTCAGCCGTTTTACCTCAAAATAAGGGGAATTTCTGAATTTTTGCAACAAAATATTAGGAATTTCTGCTTTTATGCCCCAAAATTAAGGGAATTTCTGAAATTTTGCCCCAAAATAAAGGGAATTTCTGGAATTTTGCCCCAAAATAAGTGGAATTTCTGAGGTTTGCCCCCAAAAAAGGAGAATTTCTGTCTTTTTGTCCCAACATATAAGGAATTTCTCTCTTTTTGCCCCACTATTAGGGGAATTTCTGCAATTTTGCTCCAAAATACGGGGAATTCTGCCTTTTTGCCCGAAAATAAGAACAATGCATACCTTTTTGCCATAAAAAAGGGAAATTTCTTCATTTTTGCCTCAAAATAAGAGGAATTTCTGCCTTTTTACCTCAAGATAAGTGAAACTTCTGCCTTTTTACCCAAAAATAAACGGAATTTCTGTCTTTTTGCCCAAAACAAAAGGAATTTTTGAAATATGCCCTGAAATAAGTGAAATTTCTGCAATTTTGCTATAAAATAAAAGAAATTTCTGCCTTTTTGCCACAAAATAAGTAGAATTTCTGTCTTTTTGCCCCAAAATAAGGGAAATTTCTGACTTTTTGTCCCCAAATAAGGGGATTTTCAGCCTTTTTACCTCAAAATAAGGGGAATTTCTGCATTTTTGCCACGAAATATTAGGAATTTCTGCCGTTTTGCTCCAAATTAAGGAAAATTTCTGCCTTTTTTCTCTGAAATAAATTAAATTTCTGCAATTTTGCCCCAAAATAAGTGAAATTTCTGCAATTTTGCCCCAAAATAAGGGAAATTTCTGGAATTTTGCCCCAAATAAGTGGAATTTCTGAGTTTTTCCCCAAAATAAGGAGAATTTCTGTCTTTTTGCCCCAACATTTGGGAATTTCTGCCTTTTTGCCCCACACTTAGGGGAATTTCGGCAATTTTGTTCCAAAATAGGGGGAATTTCTGCCTTTTTGCCCGAAAATAAGAAGAATACTTACCTTTTTGCCATAAAAAAAATGGAAATTTCTTCAGTTTTGCTCCAAAATAATGGAAATTTCTGCTTTTTTCCCTCTAAATAAGTGGAATTTCTGTCTTTTCCCCCCAAAACAAAAGGAATTTCTGTCTTTTTTGCCCCAAAATAAGGAAAATTTCTGACTTTTTACCCTGAAATAAGTGAAATTTCTGCAATTTTGTCCCATAATAAGGGAAATTTCTGCCTTTTTGCCCCCAAATAAAGGGAATTTCCGCCTTTTTACTTCAAAATAAGGGGAATTTCTGCATTTTTGCCACATAATATTAGGAATTTCTGCCTTTTTGCCCCAGAATAAGGAAAATTTCTGCCTTTTATCCCTGAAATAAGTGAAATTTCTGCAATTTTGCCCCAAATAAGTTAAATTCCTGCAATTTTGCCCCAAAATATAAGAAATTTCTGGAATTTTGCCCCAAAGTAAGGGGAATTTCTGATTTTAGCCCCAAAATAAAGGGAAATTCTGCGTTTTGCCCCAAAATTAGGGGAATTTCTGCAATTTTGCTCCACATTCTGGGGAATTTCTGCCTTTTTGCCCGAAAATAATGGGAATGCATACCTTTTTGCCATAAAAAAGGGAAATTTCTTCATTTTTGCTCCAAAATAAAAGGAATTTCTGCATTTTTGCCTCTAAATAAGTGGAATTTCTGTCTTTTTCCCCCAAAACAAAGGGAATTTCGGTCTTTCTTGCCCCAAAATAAGGGGAATTTCAACCATTTTACCTCAAAATAAGGGGAATTTCTGCATTTTTGCCACAAAATATTAGAAATTTCTTCCTTTTTGCCTCAAAATAAGAAAATATCTGCTTTTTTTCCCTAAAATAAGTGAAATTTCTGCAATTTTGCCCCAAAATACGGGAAATTTCTGCAATTTTGCCCCAAATTAAGTGAAATTTCTGGAACTTTGCCCCAAAATAAGTGGAATTTTTGAGTTTTGCCCCAAAATAAAAAGAATTTCTGTCTTTTTCCCCCAACATATAGGGAATTTCTGCCTTTTTGCCCCACAATTAGGGAAATTTCTGCAATTTTGGTCCAAAATACGGGGAATTTCTGCCTTTTTGCCCAAAAATAAAAAGAATGCATACCTTTTTGCCATAAAAAAAAGAAATTTCTTCATTTTTGCCACCAAATAAAGAGAATTTCAGCCTTTTTACCTCAAAATAAGGGGAATTTCTGCATTTTTGCCACAAAATATTAGGAATTTCTGCCTTTTTGCCCCAAAATAAGGAAAATTTCTGCCTTTTTTTCCTGAATTAAGTGAAATTTCTGCAATTTTGCCCCAAAATAAGTGAAATTTCTTCAATTTGGCCGCAAAATAAGAGGAATTTCTGCCTTTTTACCTCAAAAAAAGTGAAATTTCTGCCGTTTTACCCAAAAATAAATGGAATTTCTGTCTTTTTACTTTAAAATAAAAGGAATTTTTGAATTATGCCCTGAAATAAGTGAAATTTCTGCCATTTTGCCCCAAAATAAAAGAAATTTCTGCCTTTTTGCCACAAAATAAAGGGAATTTCTGTCTTTTTGCCCCAAAATAAGGGAAATTTCTGCCTTATTGCCCCCAAATAAGGGGGAATTTCAGGCTTTTTACCTCAAAATAAGGGGAATTTCTGCATTTTTGCCACAAAATATTAAGAATTTCTGCCATTGTGCTCCAAAATATGAAAAATTTCTGCATTTTTTCCCCAAAATAAGTGAAATTTCTGCAATTTTGCCCCAAAATAAGGGAAATTTCTGGAATTTTGCCCCAAAATAAGGGAAATTTTTAAGTTTTACCCCAAAATAAGGAGAATTTCTGTCTTTTAGCCCCAACATATAAGGAATTTCTGCATTTTTCCCCGACAATTAGGGGAATTTCTGCAATTTTGCTCCAAAATACGGGGATTTTCTGCCTTTTTCGCCGAAAATAAAGGGAATTTCTGCCATTTTGCCGCGAAATAAGTGAAATTTCTGCAATTTTGCCCCAAAATAATGAAATTTCTGGAATTTTGCACCAAAATAAATGAAATTTCTGAGTTTTGCCCCAAAATAAGGAGAATTTTTGTCTTTTTGCCCCAACATATAAGGAATTTCTGCATTTTTGCCCCACAATTAGTTGAATTTCTGCAATTTTGCTCCAAAATACGGGTATTTTCTGCCTTTTTTGCCGAAAATAAGGGTAATTTCTGCAATTTTGCCGCGAAATAAGTGAAATTTCTACAGTTTTACCCCAAAATAAGAAGAAGTTCTGCGTTTTTGCTTCAAAATTAGGGGAATTTCTGCAATTTTGCTCCAAAATACGGGGAATTTCTGCCTTTTTGCCGAAAAATAAAGGTAATGTATACCTTTTTGCCATAAAAAATGAGAATTTCTTCATTTTTACCCCAAAATAAGGGGATTTTCCCTATTTTTGACTCAAAATAAGTGCAATTTCTGACTTTTCCCCAAAAATAAACGGAATTTCTGTCTTTTTGCCTTAAAATAAGTGGAATTTCTGACTTTTTGCCCTGAAATAAGTTAAATTTCTAAAATTTTCCCCCAATATAAGGGAAATGTCTGCTTTTTGCCCCAAAATAAGGGAAATTTTTGACTTTTTGTCCCAAAATAAGGGGAATTTCAGACTTTTTACCTCAAAATAAGGGGAATTTCTGCATTTTTGCCCCAAAATATGGGAAATTGCTTCCT
This sequence comes from Micromys minutus, assembly GCF_963924665.1. Classification (NCBI taxonomy): domain Eukaryota; kingdom Metazoa; phylum Chordata; class Mammalia; order Rodentia; family Muridae; genus Micromys; species Micromys minutus. The sequence goes on from NW_027667208.1 coordinate 1,460,405, forward strand.
TTTTGCCCAAAATAAGAAAAATTTCTGCAATTTTGTATGAAAATAAAAGAAATTTCTGCCTTTTTGCCCCAAAATAAGAAAATTTCTGCTTTTTTTCCATGAAATAAGTGAAATTTCTGCAATTTTGACTCAAGATAAGGAAAATTTCTGCAATTTTGCCCAAATGTAAGGAAAATTTCTTCAATTTTGCCCCAAAATAAGGGGAATTTCTGACTTTTTGCACTGAAATAAATGAAATTTCTGCAATTTTGCTCGAAAATAAGGGAAATTTGTGTTTTTTTGCCCCAAAATAAGGGGAATTTCTGCCTTTTGCCCCAAAATATGGGGTATTGCAGCATTTTACCACAAAATAAAGGGAATTTCAGCTTTTTTGCACCAAAATATGGAGAATTTCTGCCTTTTTGCCCCAAAATAAAGGGATTTTCTGCATTTCTGCACAAATATTAGTGGAATTTCTGCAATTTTGCTCCAAAATACGGGTCATTTCTGCCTTTTTGCCCGAAATTAAGTAGAATTTGTGCCTTTTTGTCCCGAAATAAGTGAAATTTCTTCAATTTTAGCCAAAAATTAGGTATTTCATCTTTTTGCCCAAAAATACGGGTTATTGCTGCCATTTTGCCCTGAAATATTTGAAATTTCTGCAATTTTACCCCAAAATAAGGGGAATTTCTGCCTTTTTGCCCTAAAATAAGGGGAATTTCAGCTTTATTACCTCAAAATAAAAGAAATTTCTGCCTTTTTGCCACAAAATATAAGAAATTTCTGCCTTTTTGCCCCAATATAAGGAAAATTTCTGCAATTTTGCCCCATAATAAGGGGAATTTCTCCCTTTTTGCCCCAAAATAAAGGAAATTTCAGCCTTTTTACCTGAAAATAAGTGAAATTTCTGCAATTTTGCCCCAAATAAGTTAAATTCCTGCAATTTTGCCCCAAAATAAAAGAAATTTCTGGAATTTTGCCCCAAAGTAAGGGGAATTTCTGATTTTAGCCCCAAAATAAAGGGAAATTCTGCCTTTTGCCCCAAAATTAGGGGAATTTCTGCAATTTTGCTCCAAAATACAGGGAATTTGTGCCTTTTTGCCCGAAAATAAGGGGAATGCATACCTTTTTGCCATAAAAAAGGGAAATTTCTTCATTTTTGCTCCAAAATAAGGGGAATTTCTGCCTTTTTGCCTCTAAATAAGTGGAATTTCTGTCTTTTTCCCCCAAAACAAAGGGAATTTCAGTCTTTTTTGCCCCAAAATAAGGCGAATTTCAGCCTTTTTACCTCAAAATAAGGGGAATTTCTGCATTTTTGCCACAAAATATTAGGAATTTCTTCCTTTTTGCCCCAAAATAAGAAAATTTCTGCCTTTTTTCCAAAATAAGTGAAATTTCTGCAATTTTGCCCCAAAATAAGGGAAATTTCTGGAACTTTGCCCCATAATAATTGGAATTTCTCAGTTTTGTCCCAAAATAAGGAGAATTTCTGTCTTTTTTCCCCAACATATAGGGAATTTCTGCCTTTTTGCCCGACTATTAGGGGAATTTCTGAAATTTTGCTCCAAAATACAAGGAATTTCTGCATTTTTGCCTGAAAATAAAAAGAATGCATACTTTTTTGCCATAAAAAAGAAAAATTTCTTTATTTTTGCCCCCAAATAAGGGGAATTTCAGCCTTTTTACCTCAAAATAAGGGGAATTTCTGAATTTTTGCAACAAAATATTAGGAATTTCTGCCTTTATGCCCCAAAATTAGGGGAATTTCTGAAATTTTGCTCCAAAATAAAGGGAATTTCTGGAATTTTGCCCCAAAATAAGTGGAATTTCTGAGTTTTGCCCCAAAAAAAGGAGAATTTCTGTCTTTTTGCCCCAACATATAAGGAATTTCTCTCTTTTTGCCCCACTATTAGGCGAATTTCTGCAATTTTGCTCCAAAATACGGGGAATTCTGCCTTTTTGCCTGAAAATAAGAAGAATGCATACCTTTTTGCCATAAAAAAAAGAAATTTCTTCATTTTTGCCCCAAAATAAGAGGAATTTCTGCCTTTTTACCTCAAAATAAGTGAAACTTCTGCCTTTTTACCCAAAAATAAACGGAATTTCTGTCTTTTTGCCCAAAACAAAAGGAATTTTTGAAATATGCCCTGAAATAGGTGAAATTTCTGCAATTTTGCCCTAAAATAAAAGAAATTTTTGCCTTTTTGCCACAAAATAAGAAGAATTTCTGTCTTTTTGCCCCAAAATAAGGGAAATTTCTGCCTTTTTGTCCCCAAATAAGGGGAATTTTAGCATTTTTACCTCAAAATAAGGGGAATTTCTGCATTTTTGCCACGAAATATTAGGAATTTCTTCCGTTTTGCTCCAAAATAAGGAAAATTTCTGCCTTTTTTCTCTGAAATAAATGAAATTTCTGCAATTTTGCCCCAAAATAAGTGAAATTTCTGCAATTTTGCCCCAAAATAAGGGAAATTTCTGGAATTTTGCCCCAAAATAAGTGGAATTTCAGAGTTTTGCCCCAAAATAAAGAGAATGTCTGTATTTTTGCCTCAAAAAAAAAGGAATTTCTGCATTTTTGTCCCACAACTAGGGGAGTTTCTGCAATTTTGCTCCAAAATACGTGGAATTTCTGCTTTTTTCCTGAAAATAAAAGGAATGTATACCTTTTGCCACAAAAAAGGGAAATATCTTCATTTTTGTCCCAAAATAAGAGAAATTTCTGCCTTTTTCCTCAAAATAAGTGAAATTTCTGCCTTTTTACCCAAAAATAAACGGAATTTCTGTCTTTTTGCTCCAAAGAAAAGGAATTTTTGAATTATGCCCTGAACTAAGTGAAATTTCTGCAATTTTGCTTCACAATAAAAGAAATTTCTGCCTTTTTGCTCGAAAATAAGAAGAATGCATACCTTTTGGCATAAAAAAGGGAAATTTCTTCATTTTTGCCCCCAAATAAAAGGAATTTCAGCCTTTTTACCTCAAAATAAGGGGAATTTCTGCATTTTTGCCACAAAATATTAGGAATTTCTGCATTTTTGCCCAAAATAAAGAAAATTTCTGCCTTTATTCCCTGAAATAAGTGAAATTTTTGCAATTTTGCCCCAAAATAAGTGAAATTTCTGCAACTTTGCCCCAAAATAATGGAAATTTCTGGAATTTTGCCTCAAAATAAGTGGAATTTCTGAGTTTTGCCCCAAAATAAAGAGAATTTCTGTCTTTTTGCCCCAACATATAGGGAATTTCTGCCTTTTTGCCCCACAATTAGTGGAATTTCTGCAATTTTCTCCAAAATACGGTGAATTTCTGCCTTTTTGCCAAAAAATAAAAAGAATGCATACCTTTTTGCCATAAAAAAGGGAAATTTCTTCATTTATGCCCAAAAATGACAGGAATTTCTGCCTTTTTACCTCAAAATATGTGAAATTTCTGCCTTTTAACCCAAAAATTAACCAAATTTCTGTCTTTTTGCCACAAAACAAAAGGAATTTTTGAAATATGCCTTGAAATAAGTGAAATTTATGCAATTTTGCCCCAAAATAAAAGAAATTTCTGCCTTTTTGCCACAAAATAAGAAGAATTTCTGTCTTTTTGCCCCAAAATAAGGGAAATTTCTGCCTTTTTACCCCCAAATAAGGGGAATTTCAGCCTTTTTACTTCAAAATAAGTGGAATTTCTGCATTTTTACCACAAAATATTAAAAATTTCTGCCATTGTGCTCTAAAATACGGAAAATTTCTGCCTTTTTTCCCTGAAATAAGTGAAATTTCTGCAATTTTCCCCCAAAATTAGTGAAATTTGTGCAATTTTGCCCCAAATAAGGGAAATTTCTGGAATTTTGCCCCAAAATAAGTGGAATTTCTGAGTTTTGCCCCAAAATAAGGAGAATTTCTGTCTTTTTTTTTCCAACATATAGGGAATTTCTGCATTTTTGCCCCACAATTAGGGGAATTTCTGCAATTTTGCTCCAAAATACGGGGAATTTCTGCTTTTTTGCTTGAAAATAAGGGGAATGTATACCTTTTGCCACAAAAACGGGAAATTTCTTCATTTTTGCCCCAAAATAAGAGAAATTTCTGCCTTTTTAACCTCAAAATAAGTGAAATTTCTGACTTTTTACCCAAAAATAAACGGAATTTCTTTCTTTTTGCTCCAAAATAAAAGGAATTTTTGAATTATGCCCTGAAATAAGTGAAATTTCTGCAATTTTGCCCCAAATTAAAAGAAATTTCTTTTTTTGTCACAAAATAAGGGGAATTTCTGTCTTTTTGCCCCAAGATAAGGGAAATTTCAGCCTTTTTGCCCCCAAATAAGGGGGAATTTCAGCCTTTTTAGCTCAAAATATGAGGAATTTCTGCATTTCTGCCACAAATTATTAAGGATTTCTGCAATTGTGCTCCAAAATACGGAAAATTTCTGCATTTTTTTCCTGAAATAAGTGAAATTTCTGCAATTTTGCCCCAAAATAAGTAAAATTTCTGCAATTTTGCCCCAAAATAAGGGGAATTTCTGGAATTTTGCACCAAAATAAGTGGAATTTCTGAGTTTTGCCCCCAAATAAGGAGAATTTCTGTCTTTTTGTCCCAACATATAGGGAATTTCTGCATTTTTGCACCACAATTAAGGGAATTTCTGCAATTTTGCTCCAAAATACGGGGAATTTCTGCCTCTTTGCTTGAAAATAAGGGGAATGTATACCTTTTGCCACAAAAACGGGAAATTTCTTCATTTTTGCCACAAAATAAGAGAAATTTCTGCCTTTTTACCTCAAAATAAGTGAAATTTCTGCCTTTTTACCAAACAATAAACGGAATTTCTTTCTTTTTGCTCCAAAATAAAAGGAATTTTTGAATTATGCCCTGAAATAAGTGAAATTTCTGCAATTTTGCCCCAAAATAAAAGAAATTTCTTTTTTTGTCACAAAATAAGGGGAATTTCTCTCTTTTTGCCCCAAGATAAGGGAAATTTCAGCCTTTTTGCCCCCAAATAAGGTGGAATTTCAGCCTTTTTAGCTCAAAATATGGGGAATTTCTGCATTTTTGCCACAAAATATTAAGGATTTCTGCCATTGTGCTCCAAAATACGGAAAATTTCTTCCTTTTTTTCCTGAAATAAGTGAAATTTCTGCAATTTTGCCCCAAAATAAGTGAAATTTCTGCAATTTTGCCCCAAAATAAGGGAAATTTCTGGAATTTTGCCCCAAAATAAGTGGAATTTCTGAGTTTTACCACAAAATAAGGAGAATTTCTGTTTTTGCCTTAACATATAAGGAATTTCTGCATTTTTGCCCTACAATTAGAAGAATATCTGCTATTTTGCTCCAAAATACATGGAATTCCTGCTTTTTTGCCCGAAAATAAGGGAAATGTATATCTTTTGCCGCAAAATATGGAAATTTCTTCATTTTTGCCCCAAAATAAGAGGAATTTCTGCCTTTTTACCTCAAAATAAGTGAAATTTCTTCCTTTTTACCCAAAAATAAACGGAATTTCTGTCTTTTTGCCCCAAAATAAGGGAAATTTCAGCCTTTTTGCCCCCAAATAAGGGGGAATTTCAGGCTTTTTACCTCAAAATAAGGGGAATATCTGCATTTTTGCCACAAAATATTAAGAATTTCTGCAATTGTGCTCCAAAATATGGACAATTTCTGCATTTTTTTTCTGAAATAAGTGAAATTTCTACAATTTTGCCCCAAAATAAGTGAAATTTCTGCAATTTTGCCCCAAAATGAGGGAAATTTCTGGAATTTTGCCCCAAAATAAGTGAAATTTCTGAGTTTTGCCCCAAAATAAGGAGAATTTCTGTCTTTTTGCCCCAACATATAGGGAATTTCTGCATTTTTGCCTCATAATTAGGGGAATTTTTGCAATCTTGCTCCAAAATACGGGGATTTTCTGCCTTTTTCGCCGAAAATAAGGAGAATTTCTGCTATTTTGCCACGAAATAAGTAAAATTTCTGCATTTTTACGCCAAAATAAAGGGAAGTTCTGCATTTTTGCCCCAAAATTAGGCGAATTTCTACAATATTTCTCCAAAATACAAGGAATTTCTGCCTTTTTGCCTGAAAATAAAGGGAATGTATACGTTTTGCCATAAAAAAGGAGAATTTCTTCATTTTTACCCCAAAATAAGGGGATTTTCTGCCTTTTTGACTCAAAATAAGTGCAATTTCTGACTTTTCCCTAAAAATAAACGGAATTTCTGTCTTTTTGCTTTAAAATACGCGGAACTTCTGACTTTTTGCCCTGAAATAAGTCAAATTTCTAAACTTTTTCCCCAAAATAAGGGAAATGTCTGCTTTTTGCCCCAAAATAAGGGGAATTTAAGCCTTTTTACCTCAAAATAAGGGGAATTTCTGCATTTTTGCCCCAAAATATGGAAAATTTCTTCCTTTTTGCCCCAAAATAAGAAAAATTTCTGCAATTTTGTACGAAAATAAATGAAATTTCTGCCTTTTTGCCCCAAATTAAAAAATATCTGCTTTTTTCCCCTGAAATAAGTGAAATTTCTGCAATTTTGCCCCAAAATAAGGGAAATTTCTGCAATTTTACCTCAATGTATAGGAAATTTCTGCAATTTTGCCCCAAAATAAGTGGAATTTCTGAGTTTTGCCCCAAAATAAGGATAATTTCTGTCTTTTTTTTTCCAACATATAGGGAATTTCTGCATTTTTGCCCCACAATTAGGGGAATTTCTGCAATTTTGCTCCAAAATACGGGGAATTTCTGCCTTTTTGCTTGAAAATAAGGGGAATGTATACCTTTTGCCACAAAAACGGGAAATTTCTTCATTTTTGCCCCAAAATAAGAGAAATTTCTGCCTTTTTAACCTCAAAATAAGTGAAATTTCTGACTTTTTACACAAAAATAAACGGAATTTCTTTCTTTTTGCTCCAAAATAAAAGGAATTTTTGAATTATGCCCTGAAATAAGTGAAATTTCTGCAATTTTGCCCGAAAATAAAGGAAATTTGTGCCTTTTTGCCCCAAAATAAGGGGAATTTCTGACTTTTGCCCCAAAATATGGGGAATTTCAGCATTTTACCTCAAAATAAGGGGAATTTCAGCCTTTTTACACCAAAATATGGAGAATTTCTGCTTTTTTGCCCCAAAATAAAGGGAATTTCTGCATTTTTGCACAAATATTAGGGGAATTTCTGCAATTTTGCTCCAAAATAACGGTCATTTCTGCCTTTTTGCCCGAAATTAAGTGGAATTTCTGCCTTTTGGTCCCAAAGTAAGTGAAATATCTTCAATTTTAGGCAAAAATTAGGGATTTCATCTTTTTGCCCCAAAATAAGGGGAATTTCTGCCATTTTGCCCTGAAATATTTGAAATTTTTGCAATTTTACCCCAAAATATGGGGAATTTCTGCCTTTTGTCCCAAAATTAGGGGAATTTCTGCAATTTTGCTCCAAAATACGGGGAATTTCTGACTTTTTGCCCGAAAACAAGGTGAATTTCTGTGTTTTTCCCCCAAAACAAAGGCAATTTCTGTCTCTTTTGCCACAAAATAAGGAAAATTTCTGACTTATTACCCTGAAATAAGTGAAATTTCTGCAATTTTGCCCCAAAATAAGGGGAATTTCTGCCTTTTTGCCTGAAAATAAGGGAAATGCATACCTTTTTGCCATAAAAAATGGAAATTTCTTCATTTTTGCTCCAAAATAAGGGGAATTTCTGCTTTTAGCCTCTAAATAAGTGGAATTTCTGTCTTTTTCCCAAAAAACAAAGGGAATTTCTGTATTTTTTGCCACAAAATAAGGGGAATTTCTGACTTATTACCCTGAAATAAGTGAAATTTCTGCAATTTTGCCCCAAAATAAGGGAAATTTCTGCATTTTTGCCCTCAAATAAGGGAAATTTCAGCCTTTTTACCTCAAAATAAGGGGAATTTCTGCATTTTTGACAGAAAATATTAAGAATTTCTGCCTTTTTGCCCCAAAATAAAGAAAATTTCTGCCTTTTTTCACTGAAATAAGTGAAATTTCTGCAATTTTGCCCCAAAATAAGAAAATTTCTGCAATTTTGCCCCCAAATAAGGGAAATTTTTAGAATTTTGCCCCAGAACAAGTGGAATTTCTGAGTTTTGCCCCAAAATAACGAGAATTTCTGTCTTTTTGCCCCAACATATAGAGAATTTCTGTCTTTTTGCCCCACAATTATGGGAATTTCTGCAATTTTGCTCAAAAATACGGGGAATTTCTGACTTTTTGCCCGAAAATAAGGGGAATTTCTGTCTTTTTCCCCAAAAACAAACGGAATTTCTGTCTTTTTTGCCCCAAAATAAGGAAAATTTCTGACTTATTACCTTGAAATAAGTGAAATTTCTGCAATTTTGCCCCAAAATAATGGAAATTTCTGACTTTTTGCCCTGAAATATGTGAAATTTCTGCAATTTTACCCCAAAATAAGGTGAATTTCTGCCTTTTTGCCCCAAAATAATGGGAATTTCTGCATTTTTGCTCCAAAATAAAAAAAATTTTTGCTTTTTTTCTCAGAAATAAATGAAATTTCTGCAATTTTGCCCTAAAATAAGGGAAATTTCTGCAATTTTGCCCCAAAATAAGAAAAATTTCTGCCTTTTTGCCGCCTAATAATGGAAATTTCTGCAATTTTGTTCTAAAATAAGGGGAATTTCTGCTTTTTGCCCCAAAATAAGGAGAATTTCTGCCTTTTTGCCCCAAAATAAAGAAAATTACTGTATTTTTTACCCCAAAATTAGGTGAATTTCTGCAATTTTGCTCCATAATACGGGGATTTTCTCACTTTTTCGCCGAGAATAAGGGTAATTTCTGCCATTTTGCCGCTAAATAAGTGAAATTTCTGCAGTTTTACCCCAAAATAAGGGGAATTTCTGCCTTTTTGCCTCAAAATTAGGGGAATTTCTGCAATTTTGCTCCAAAATACGGGGAATTTCTGCCTTTTATCCCGAAAATAAAGGGAATGTATACCTTTTTGCCATAAAAAAGGGAAATTTCTTCATTTTTGCCTCAAAATAAGAGGAATTTCTGCCATTTTGCCCTGAAATATTTGAAATTTCTGCAATTTTACCCCAAAATAATAGGAATTTCTGCCTTTTTGCCCCAAAATGAGGGCAATTTCTGTCTTTTTGCTCCAAAATATAAGGAATTTCTGCCTTTTGCCCCAAAATAAGGAAAATTTCTGCAATTTTGACAGAAAATAAGGGGAATTTCGCCCTATTTGCCCCAAAATAAAGGAAATTTCAGCGTTTTTACTTGAAAATAAGTGAAATTTCTACAATTTTGCCCCAAATAAGGGAGATTTCTGCAATTTTGCTTCAAAATAAGGTAAATTCCTGCAATTTTGCCCCAAAATAAAAGAAATTTCTGAAATTTTGCCCCAAAATAAGGGGAATTTCTGATTTTTGCCCCAAAATAAATGAAATTTCTGCCTTTTGCCCCAAAATTAGGGGAATTTCTGCAATTTTGCTCCAAAATACGGGGAATTTCTGCCTTTTTGCCCAAAAATAAGGGGAATGCATACCTTTTGCCATAAAAAAGGGAAATTTCTTTATATTTTCTCCAAAATAAGAGGAATTTCTGCCTTTTGGCCTGTAAATATGTGGAATTTCTGTCTTTATCCCTCAAAACAAAGGGAATTTCTGTCTTTTTTTCCCAAAATAAGAAAAATTTCTGAATTATTACCCTGAAATAAGTGAAATTTCTGCAATTTTGCCCCAAAATAAGGGAAATTTCTGCCTTTTACCCAAAAATAAACGGAATTTTGTCTATTTGCCCCAAAATAAAAGGAATTTTTGAGTTATGCCCTGAAATAGGTGAAATTTCTGCAATTTTGCCCCAAAATAAAAAAAATTTTTGCCTTTTTGCCACAAAATAAATGGAATTTCTGTCTTTTTGACCCAAAATAATGGAAATTTCTGCCTTTTTGACCCTAAATAAGAGGAATTTCAGCCTTTGACCTCAAAATAAGGGAAATTTCTGCATTTTTGCCACAAAATATTAAGAATTTCTGCCATTTTGCTTCAAAATACGGAAAATTTCTGTTTTTTTCCCCTAAAATAAGTGAAATTTCTGCAATTTTGCCCCAAAATAAGTGAAATTTCTGCAATTTTGCCCCAAAATAAGGGAAATTTCTGCAATTTTACCTCAATGTATAGGAAATTTCTGCAATTTTGCCCCAAAATAAGTGGAATTTCTGAGTTTTGCCCCAAAATAAGGATAATTTCTGTCTTTTTTTTTTCCAACATATAGGGAATTTCTGCATTTTTGCCCCACAATTAGGGGAATTTCTGCAATTTTGCTCCAAAATACGGGGAATTTCTGCCTTTTTGCTTGAAAATAAGGGGAATGTATACCTTTTGCCACAAAAACGGGAAATTTCTTCATTTTTGCCCCAAAATAAGAGAAATTTCTGCCTTTTTAACCTCAAAATAAGTGAAATTTCTGACTTTTTACACAAAAATAAACGGAATTTCTTTCTTTTTGCCCCAAAATAAAAGGAATTTTTGAATTATGCCCTGAAATAAGTGAAATTTCTGCAATTTTGCCCGAAAATAAAGGAAATTTGTGCCTTTTTGCCCCAAAATAAGGGGAATTTCTGACTTTTGCCCCAAAATATGGGGAATTTCAGCATTTTACCTCAAAATAAGGGGAATTTCAGCCTTTTTACACCAAAATATGGAGAATTTCTGCTTTTTTGCCCCAAAATAAAGGGAATTTCTGCATTTTTGCACAAATATTAGGGGAATTTCTGCAATTTTGCTCCAAAATAACGGTCATTTCTGCCTTTTTGCCCGAAATTAAGTGGAATTTCTGCCTTTTGGTCCCAAAGTAAGTGAAATATCTTCAATTTTAGGCAAAAATTAGGGATTTCATCTTTTTGCCCCAAAATAAGGGGAATTTCTGCCATTTTGCCCTGAAATATTTGAAATTTTTGCAATTTTACCCCAAAATATGGGGAATTTCTGCCTTTTGTCCCAAAATTAGGGGAATTTCTGCAATTTTGCTCCAAAATACGGGGAATTTCTGACTTTTTGCCCGAAAACAAGGTGAATTTCTGTGTTTTTCCCCCAAAACAAAGGCAATTTCTGTCTCTTTTGCCACAAAATAAGGAAAATTTCTGACTTATTACCCTGAAATAAGTGAAATTTCTGCAATTTTGCCCCAAAATAAGGGGAATTTCTGCCTTTTTGCCTGAAAATAAGGGAAATGCATACCTTTTTGCCATAAAAAATGGAAATTTCTTCATTTTTGCTCCAAAATAAGGGGAATTTCTGCTTTTAGCCTCTAAATAAGTGGAATTTCTGTCTTTTTCCCAAAAAACAAAGGGAATTTCTGTATTTTTTGCCACAAAATAAGGGGAATTTCTGACTTATTACCCTGAAATAAGTGAAATTTCTGCAATTTTGCCCCAAAATAAGGGAAATTTCTGCATTTTTGCCCTCAAATAAGGGAAATTTCAGCCTTTTTACCTCAAAATAAGGGGAATTTCTGCATTTTTGACAGAAAATATTAAGAATTTCTGCCTTTTTGCCCCAAAATAAAGAAAATTTCTGCCTTTTTTCACTGAAATAAGTGAAATTTCTGCAATTTTGCCCCAAAATAAGAAAATTTCTGCAATTTTGCCCCCAAATAAGGGAAATTTTTAGAATTTTGCCCCAGAACAAGTGGAATTTCTGAGTTTTGCCCCAAAATAACGAGAATTTCTGTCTTTTTGCCCCAACATATAGAGAATTTCTGTCTTTTTGCCCCACAATTATGGGAATTTCTGCAATTTTGCTCAAAAATACGGGGAATTTCTGACTTTTTGCCCGAAAATAAGGGGAATTTCTGTCTTTTTCCCCAAAAACAAACGGAATTTCTGTCTTTTTTGCCCCAAAATAAGGAAAATTTCTGACTTATTACCTTGAAATAAGTGAAATTTCTGCAATTTTGCCCCAAAATAATGGAAATTTCTGACTTTTTGCCCTGAAATATGTGAAATTTCTGCAATTTTACCCCAAAATAAGGTGAATTTCTGCCTTTTTGCCCCAAAATAATGGGAATTTCTGCATTTTTGCTCCAAAATAAAAAAAATTTTTGCTTTTTTTCTCAGAAATAAATGAAATTTCTGCAATTTTGCCCTAAAATAAGGGAAATTTCTGCAATTTTGCCCCAAAATAAGAAAAATTTCTGCCTTTTTGCCGCCTAATAATGGAAATTTCTGCAATTTTGTTCTAAAATAAGGGGAATTTCTGCTTTTTGCCCCAAAATAAGGAGAATTTCTGCCTTTTTGCCCCAAAATAAAGAAAATTACTGTATTTTTTACCCCAAAATTAGGTGAATTTCTGCAATTTTGCTCCATAATACGGGGATTTTCTCACTTTTTCGCCGAGAATAAGGGTAATTTCTGCCATTTTGCCGCTAAATAAGTGAAATTTCTGCAGTTTTACCCCAAAATAAGGGGAATTTCTGCCTTTTTGCCTCAAAATTAGGGGAATTTCTGCAATTTTGCTCCAAAATACGGGGAATTTCTGCCTTTTATCCCGAAAATAAAGGGAATGTATACCTTTTTGCCATAAAAAAGGGAAATTTCTTCATTTTTGCCTCAAAATAAGAGGAATTTCTGCCATTTTGCCCTGAAATATTTGAAATTTCTGCAATTTTACCCCAAAATAATAGGAATTTCTGCCTTTTTGCCCCAAAATGAGGGCAATTTCTGTCTTTTTGCTCCAAAATATAAGGAATTTCTGCCTTTTGCCCCAAAATAAGGAAAATTTCTGCAATTTTGACAGAAAATAAGGGGAATTTCGCCCTATTTGCCCCAAAATAAAGGAAATTTCAGCGTTTTTACTTGAAAATAAGTGAAATTTCTACAATTTTGCCCCAAATAAGGGAGATTTCTGCAATTTTGCTTCAAAATAAGGTAAATTCCTGCAATTTTGCCCCAAAATAAAAGAAATTTCTGAAATTTTGCCCCAAAATAAGGGGAATTTCTGATTTTTGCCCCAAAATAAATGAAATTTCTGCCTTTTGCCCCAAAATTAGGGGAATTTCTGCAATTTTGCTCCAAAATACGGGGAATTTCTGCCTTTTTGCCCAAAAATAAGGGGAATGCATACCTTTTTGCCATAAAAAAGGGAAATTTCTTTATATTTTCTCCAAAATAAGAGGAATTTCTGCCTTTTGGCCTGTAAATATGTGGAATTTCTGTATTTATCCCTCAAAACAAAGGGAATTTCTGTCTTTTTTTCCCAAAATAAGAAAAATTTCTGAATTATTACCCTGAAATAAGTGAAATTTCTGCAATTTTGCCCCAAAATAAGGGAAATTTCTGCCTTTTACCCAAAAATAAACGGAATTTTGTCTATTTGCCCCAAAATAAAAGGAATTTTTGAGTTATGCCCTGAAATAGGTGAAATTTCTGCAATTTTGCCCCAAAATAAAAAAAATTTTTGCCTTTTTGCCACAAAATAAATGGAATTTCTGTCTTTTTGACCCAAAATAAGGGAAATTTCTGCCTTTTTGACCCTAAATAAGAGGAATTTCAGCTTTTGACCTCAAAATAAGGGAAATTTCTGCATTTTTGCCACAAAATATTAAGAATTTCTGCCATTTTGCTTCAAAATACGGAAAATTTCTGTTTTTTTCCCCTAAAATAAGTGAAATTTCTGCAATTTTGCCCCAAAATAAGTGAAATTTCTGCAATTTTGCCCCAAAATAAGGGAAATTTCTGGAATTTTGCCCCAAAATAAGTGGAATTTCTGAGTTTTGCCTTAAATAAGGAGAATATCTGTCTTTTTGCCCCAACATATAGGGAATTTCTGCATTTTTGCCCCACAATTAGGGGAATTTCTGCAATTTTGCTCCAAAATATGAAGAATTTCTGCTTTTTTGCCAGAAAATAAGGGGAATGTAAACCTTTTGACACAAAAAAGGGAAATTTCTTAATTTTTGCCTCAAAATAAGAGGAAATTCTGCCCTTTTACCTCAAAATAAGTGAAATTTCTGCCTTTTTACCTAAAAATAAACGGAATTTCTGTCTTTTTGCCCCAAAATAAAAGGAATTTTTGAATTATGCCCAGAAATAAGTGAAATTTCTCTAATTTTGCCCTAAAATAAAAAAAAATTCTGCCTTTTTGCCACAAAATAAGGGAAATTTCTGTCTTTTTGACCCAAAATAAGGGAAATTTCTGCCTTTTTGCCCTTAAATTAGGGTAAATTCAGCCTTTTTACCTCAAAATAAGGGGAATTTCTGCATTTTTGCCACAAAATATTAGGAATTTCTGCCTTTTTGCTCCAAAATAAAGAAAATTTCTGCCTTTTTCCCTGAAATAAGTGAAATTTCTCCAATTTTGCCCCAAAATAAGTGAAATTTTTGCAATTTTGCCCCAAAATAAGGGAAATTTCTGGAATTTTGGCCCAAAATAAGTGGAATTTCTGAGTTTTGCCACAAAATAAGGAGAATTTTAGACTTTTTGCCCCAACAAAGAGAGAATTTCTGTTTTTTTTGCCCCATAATTAGGGGAATTTCTGCAATGTTGCTCCAAAATACGGGAAATTAATGCTTTTTTTTCCCGAAAATAAGGGGAATGTATACCTTTTGCCAGAAAAAAAGAGAAATTTCTTCATTTTTGCTCCCAAATAAATGGAATTTTAGCCT